>NC_057797.1:136117644-136226382 GCF_018294505.1 Triticum aestivum | reverse complement strand
GGGGGGCGCGCCCCCCACCCTCGTGACCACCTCTTTGATCCCTTGCAGTAGGGTCCAAGTTTCCTGGATCACGTTCGGTGAGAAAATCACGTTTCCGAAGATTTTATTTCGTTTGGACTCCGTTTATCCGAAACACTGAAATAGGCAAAAAAACAGCAATTCTGGGCTGGGCCTCCGGTTAATAGGTTAGTCCCAAAAATAATATAAAAGTGGAAAATAAAGCCCAATATAGTCCAAAACAGTAGATAATATAGCATGGAGCAATCAAAAATTATAGATACGTTGGAGACGTATCAGGCATCCCCAAGCTTAATTCCTGCTCGTCCTCGAGTAGGTAAATGATAAAAGGAGAATTTTTGATGCGGAGTGCTACTTGGCATAATTTCAATGCAAATCTTATTAATTGTGGTATGAATATTCAGATTAGAAAGATTCAAGATAAAAGTTTATATTGACATAGAAAATAATAATACTTCAAGCATACTTACAAAGCAATTATGTCTTCTCAAAATAACATGGCCAAATAAAGTTATCCCTACAAAATCATATAGTCTGGCTATGCTCCATCTTCCCCACACAAAGTATTTAAATCATGCACAACCCCGATGACAAGCCAAGCAATTGTTTCATAGTCTAACTTTTTCAAAACTTTTTCAATCTTCACGCAAATACATGAGCGTGAGCCATGGATATAGCACTGTAGGTGGAATAGAATGGTGGTTGTGGAGAAGACAAAAGGGGAGAAGATAGTCTCACATCAACTAGGTGTATCAACGGGCTATGGAGATGCCCATTAATAGATATCAATGTGAGTGAGTAGGGATTGCCATGCAATGGATGCACTAGAGCTATAAGTATATGAAAGCTCAACAAAAGAAACTAGTGGGTGTGCATCCAACTTGCTTGCTCATGAAGACCTAGGGCAATTTGAGGAATCCCATCATTGGAATATACAAGCCAAGTTCTATAATGAAATATTCCCACTAGTATATTAAAGTGATAACATGAGAGACTCTCTACTATGAAGATCATGGTGCTACTTTGAAGCACAAGTGTGGTAAAAGGATAGTAACATTGTCCCTTCTCTCTTTTTCTCTCATATATTTTTATATATATATATTTTATATGGCTTTCTCTTTTTTATGGCCTTTCTCTTTTTTTATTTGGGCTTCTTTTGCCTCTTTTTTTGTCCAGAGTCTCATCCCGACTTGTGGGGGAATCATAGTCTCCATCATTCTTTCCTCACTGGGACAATGCTCTAATAATGATGATCATCACACTTTTATTTTTCTTACAACTCAACAATTACAACTCGATACTAAAACAAGGTATGACTCTATATGAATGCCTCCGGCGGTGTACCGGGATATGCAACATGACAATGATGGATGTGTCATGATGAACTAGATGGTGGAAAGTTGCATGGCAATATATCTCGGAATTGCTATGGAAATGCCATAATAGGTAGGTATGGTGGCTGTTTTGAGGAAGGTATATGGTAGGTGTATGATACCGGCGAAAGGTGCACGGTATTGGAAAGGCTAGCAAGGGTGGAAGGGTGGGAGTGCGTATAATCCATGGACTCAACATTAGTCATAAAGAACTCATATACTTATTGCAAAGATTTAGAAGCTATCAAAGCTAAGTACTACGTGCATGCTCCTAGGGGGATAGATTGGTAGGAAAAGACCATCGCTCATCCCCGACCGCCACTCATAAGGAAGACAATCAATAAATAAATCATGCTCCGACTTCATCACATAACGGTTCACCATACGTGCATGCTACGGGAATCACAAACTTCAACACAAGTATTCTTTAAATTCACAACTACTCAACTAGCATGACTTTAATATTATCACCTTCATATCTTAAAACAATTATCATGCTTCAATCTTTTCTTAGTATTCAACACACTCAAAAGAAAGTTTCACAAATCTTGAATACCAAGCATATTATTATTAGGCAAATTACCATGCTATTAAGAGACTCTCAAATTAATTTAAGTGAAGCATGAGAGATCAATAGTTTCTTTAAAATGAATCCACCACCGTGCTCTAAAAGATCTAAGTGAAGCACATAGAGTATTCTATCAAATTTTAATTCATGTATGGCTCTCTCAAAAGGTGTGTACAGCAAGGATGATTGTGGTACACTAGCAAACAAATACACAAATAATACAAGACGCTCCAAGCAAAACACATATCATGTTGGTGAATAAAAATATAGCTCCAAGTAAATTACCGATGGAAGTGGATGAAAGAGGGGCATCCCCAAGATTTAACTTTTTGGTGTCCTTGGATTATATTGGGGGTGCCATGGGCATCCCCAAGCTTAGGCTCTTTCCACTCCTTGTTCCATGATCCATCAAAAGAATTCACCCAAAACTTGAAAACTTCACAACACAAAACTCAAAATTGAAAACTCGTGAGCTCCGTTAGCGAAAGAAAACAAAATACCACTTCAAGGTACTGTAATGAACTCATTATTTATTTATATTGGTGTTAAACCTACTGTATTCCAACTTCTCTATGGATTATAAACTATTTTACTAACCATAGATTCATCAAAATAAGCAAACAACACACGAAAAACAGAATCTGTCAAAAACAGAACAGTCTGTAGTAATCTGTAGCTATCACAAGATCTGGAACCCCAAAAATTCTAAAATAAATTTATGGACGTGAGGAATTTATCTATTAATCATATTCAAAAATAATTAAATAAATATCACTCTTCAAATAAAAATTATAGCAGTTCTCGTGAGCGCTAAAGTTTCTGTTTTTTACAGCAAGTTCAACAAGACTTTCCCCAAGTCTTCCCAACGGTTCTACTTGGCACAAACACTAATTAAACACAAAAAACACAACCTAAACAGAGGCTAAATAATTTATTTCTTACTAAACAGGAGCAAAAATCAAGGAATAAAAATAAAATTGGGTTGCCTCCCAACAAGCGCTATCATTTAACGCCCCTAGCTAGGCATAACAAGCAAGAATAGATCTAGGTATTGCCATCTTTGGTTGGCAATCCATAAGTGGCTCTCATGATAGTTTCATATGGTAATTTTATTTTCTTTCTTGGAAAGTGTTTCATGCCCTTTTTAATGTAAATTGAAATCTAATATTCCCTTCCTTCATATCAATAATCGCACCAACCGTTCTAAGGAAAGGTCTACCAAGAATAATAGGGCAAGAAGGATTGCAATCTATATCAAGAACAATGAAATCCACGGGCACATAATTCCTATTTGCAACAATAAGAACATCATTAATTCTTCCCATAGGTTTCTTAATAGTGGAATCCGCAAGATGCAAGTTTAGAGAGCAATCATCAAAATTACGGAAATCTAGTAAATCACACAAAGCCTTCTTGCTACGTCTTGAGCTTGCGCTGGTTTTCCCCGAAGAGGAAGGGATGATGCAACAGAGTAGCGTAAGTATTTCCCTCTGTTTTTGAGAACCAAGGTATCAATCTAGTAGGATCCCATGCTCAAGTCCCTCGTACCTGCACAAAGCGATAGCTACTCGCAACCAACGCGATTAGGGGTTGTCAAGCCCTTCAGGTCACTTACGAGAGTGAGATCTGATAGATAGAATATTTTTGGTATTTTTGATATAAAGATGCAAAGTAAAAAAGTAAAATCAAAGTAAATAGCAAAACAATATTAAAGTGATGGAGATTGATATGATGAGAATAGACCCGGGGGCCATAGGTTTCACTAGTGGCTTCTCTCAAGAGCATAAGTATTCTACGGTGGGTGAACAAATTACTGTTGAGCAATTCATAGAATTGAGCATAATTATGAGAATATCTAGGCATGATCATGTATATAGGCATAACGTCCGTGACAAGTAGATCAAAACGATTCTGCATCTACTACTATTACTCCACTCATCGACTGCTATCTAGCATGCATCTAGAGTATTAAGTTAAAAATAGAGTAACGCCTTAAGCAAGATGACATGATGTAGAGAGATAAATTCATGCAATATGAAATAAACCCCATCTTGTTATCCTCGATGGCAACAATACAATACGTGCCTTGCTGCCCCTTCTGTCACTGGGTAAGGACACCGCAAGATCAAACCCAAAGCTAAGCACTTCTCCCATGGCAAGAACTACCAATCTAGTTGGCCAAACCAAACGGATAATTCGAAGAGACTTGCAAAGATAACCAATCATACATAAAAGAATTCAGAGAAGATTCAAATATTATTCATAGATAGACTTGATCATAAACCCACAATTCATCAGTCTCAACAAACACACCGCAAAAAGAAGATTACATCGAATAGATCTCCACGAGAGAGGGGGAGAACTTTGTATTGAGATTCAAAGAGAGAGAAGAAGCCATCTAGCTACTAACTATGGACCCGAAGGTCTGAGGTAAACTACTCACACTTCATCGGGGAGGCTATGGTGATGTAGAAGCCCTCCGTGATGACGGCCCTCTTCCGGCGGAGCTCCAGGATAGGCCCCAAGATGGGATCTCATGGATACAGAAAGTTGCGGCGGTGGAATTAGGTTTTTGGCTCCTGTTCTAATCGTTTGGGGGTACGTGTGTATATATAGGAGAAAGGAGTACGTCAGTGGAGCACCGAGGGGCCCACGAGGCATTGGGCGCACCCTGGGGGGGCCCACCTCGTGACCACCTCTTTGATCCCTTGCAGTAGGGTCCAAGTTTCCTGGATCACGTTCGGTGAGAAAATCACGTTTTCGAAGATTTTATTCCGTTTGGACTCCGTTTGATATTCCATTTATCCGAAACACTGAAATAGGCAAAAAAACAACAATTCTGGGCTGGGCCTCCGGTTAATAGGTTAGTCCCAAAAATAATATAAAAGTGGAAAATAAAGCCCAATATAGTCCAAAACAGTAGATAATATAGCATGGAGCAATCAAAAATTATAGATACGTTGGAGACGTATCAATCACCACTTAGGTACTGTTGTGAACTCATTCCAAATTCATATTTGTGTAATATCTACTGTATTCCGACTCATCTATGGTTCATACCCTCCGATACTACTCATAGATTCATCAAAATAAGCAAACAACACGTAGAAAACAGAATCTGTCAAAAACAGAACAGTCTGTAGTAATCTGGATCAAACGTATACTTATGGAACCCTAAAAATTCTAAAATAAATTGATGGACTTGAGTAATTTATCTATTAATCATCTTCAAAAATAATTAACTAAATATCACTCTCCAATAAGAAATGGCAGCAAATCTCGTGAGCGCTAAAGTTTCTGTTTTTTACAGCATGATCGCAAAGACTTTCCCCAAGTCTTCCCAAAGGTTCTACTTGGCACAAACACTAATTAAAACATTAAACCACATATAAACAGAGGCTAGATGAATTGTTTATTACTAAACAGGAGCAAAAAGTAAGGAACAAAAATAAAATTGGGTTGCCTCCCAACAAGCGCTATCGTTTAACGCCCCTAGCTAGGCATGATGATTTCAATGATGATCACATAGAAGATAAGAATTGTAACATAAAAAGAGCATCATGAATAATATTACTAGCACATTTAAGTCCAACCCACTTCCTATGCATAGGGATTTTGTGAGCAAACAACTTGTGGGAACCATAATCAACTAGCATAGGAGGGCAAAACAAGCATAACTTCAAAACTTTAAGCGCATAGAGAGGAAACTTGATATTATTGCAATTCCTACAAGCATATGTTCCTCCCTCATAGTAATTTTCAGTAGCATCATGAATGAATTCAACAATATAACAAGCACCTAAAGCATTTTTTTCATGATCTACAAGCACAGAAATTTTATTACTCTCCTCATAAGCAAAATTCTTCTCATTCGGAATAGTGGAAGTATCATAAGAGACTCGAATACTATAAATTGTTTCCACGTTAAAAGAGTAATGTTCAGAAAAAGGGTAATCATAATCATGACAAGTTTTATAAATATAATCATCACTACTTTTTATAGCATAAGTGTCATCATAATAATCATCATAAGTAGCAACTTTGTTCTCATCATAATCAATTGAAACCTCTTCCAAGATAGTGGAATCATTACTAAATAAAGTCTAGACCTCTCCAAATCCACTTTCATAATTGTCACAATAAGATTCAACATCCTCCAAAATAGTGGGATCATTACTTCCTAAAGTTGACACTCTTCCAAACCCACTTTCATCAATATAACCATCATAAATAGGAGGCATGCTATCATCATAATAAATTTGTTCATCAAAACTTGGGAGACTAAAAATATCATCTTCATCAAACGTAGCATCCCCAATCTTGGGACAAACATTAATTGCAGCAAATACATTCTCAAACATGTCATTCTCATCAAACATAACATCCCCAAGCTTGGACCTTTTCATATCATAAGCATAATGTCAGAGTAATGGGCCACGGGTAGGCTAACCCGAGGCCCAGAACCTTCCAAAACATCGGGGCTGACTGCGCCCCTCAAGACACCAGGATGGAGAGCCGTCTTTTGGAGGCCGGCTAAAGGAATAGCCGACTGCCCGCATGCGGCCGAGTCCTAGAGGCGAGGTGAAGACGGGCCGACTCCCGCCTGGCGGCTCCCAGAGAAGCCGGCCCCGGGGAGTCGGCCCACGACACCAACAAAGCCCATGCCCTTGTAAGGGGGGATGGGACGGGGAGTGGCAACAGTAAAGCCCACTCCCTTCCCTTTTCATGGGATGGCTAGGACACAATGCGCCGTACCAGTGGAGATCTCCGTCCGGCGAGGCACTGTTGCCGTGCTATCCCTGACATCAGCAACAGTGGGTGGAGTCCTGCACCCACGATGGCCTGTCAGTACGGTCCACGGATGATGGGCCCTACCGATCAGCGAGAGTCCAGAAGACGGCAAGGGCGCCACCAGTCGGACCCAAAGGGAGCCGCCCCCCAGAAGTCGGCCTGCCCCTCCCACGGGTCCCACACGCCATTAACCAGATGAGACGGGGAGTGGCTACAGTAATCGCCCGTCAGGTAGCAGGGCTGTAGCCACAACCCCATGACCAAGCCTGCGTCATTAGAACCACGACTATAGTAATTGGCAACCGGCAAGACTCGCAAGCGGCGGGTACGGCCTGTCGGCTCCGTACCAGACCAGTCGGTGGGGCCCACCAGCCGCGGGCCCCAGCAGTTGGCGGCGAAGCCGGCAGGCGAAGAGACTGATGGCTGGGCCCTGCGCCCAGTCGGTTTACCATTGTACCCCTGGGGGTAGGCCTATATAAACCCCCCAGGGCACCCATGCAAAGGGTTCGGATCCATTAGAACTAGACCAGACCTTAGAGAAGGGGGAGAGCTGGCCTAGCCTCTTCCTGTCCACAGATACAACTCGAGGAGCACCATTGTACTCACTTTTGCCTTAGTGATCATGCGGAGACCCCGCAGAGCAGGACTAGGGGTGTTATCCCCTAGGAGAGCCTCGAACCTGGGTAAAGTCCACCGGCGTTCGTGTCTACGCCTCATCCCGTTTCCAGGCACCGGCGACGTTCTACTCGCCCCCACCATGATAAGCCATCCATCGGCATATGTCGCTGAAGGAAATATGCCCTAGAGGCAATAATAAATTTATTATTTATTTCCTTATCTCATGATAAATGTTTATTATTCATGCTAGAATTGTATTAACCGGAAACATAATACATGTGTGAATACATAGACAAACAGAGTGTCACTAGTATGCCTCTACTTGACTAGCTCGTTGAATCAAAGATGGTTAAGTTTCCTAGCCATAGACATGAGTTGTCATTTGATTAATGGGGTCACATCATTAGAGAATGATGTGATTGACTTGACCCATTCCATTAGCATAGCACTTGATCGTTTACTTTGTTGCTATTTCTTTCTTCATGACTTATACATGTTCCTATAACTATGAGATTATGCAACTCCCGTTTACCGGAGGAACACTTTGTGTGCTACCAAACATCACAACGTAATTGGGTGATTATAAAGGTGCTCTACAGGTGTCTCCAAAGGTACTTGTTGGGTTGGCGTATTTCGAGATTAGGATTTGTCACTCCGATTGTCGGAGAGGTGTCTCTGGGCCCTCTCGGTAATGCACATCACTTAAGCCTTGCAAGCATTGCAACTAATGAGTTAGTTGTGGGATGATGTATTACCGAACGAGTAAAGAGACTTGCCGGTAACAAGATTGAACTAGGTATTGAGATACCGACGATCGAATCTCGGGCAAGTAACATACCGATGACAAAGGGAACAACATATGTTGTTATGCGGTCTGACCGATAAAGATCTTCGTAGAATATGTAGGAGCCAATATGAGCATCCAGGTTCCGCTATTGATTATTAACCAGAGACGTGTCTCGGTCATGTCTACATTGTTCTCGAACCCGTAGGGTCCGCACGCTTAATGTTACGATGCCAGTTTCATTATGAGTTTATATGTTTTGATGTACCGAAGGTTGTTCAGAGTCCCGGATGTGATCACGGACATGACGAGGAGTCTCGAAATGGTCGAGACATAAAGATTGATATATTGGAAGCCTATGTTTGGACATCGGAAGTGTTCCGGGTGAAATCGGCATTTTACCGGAGTTCCGGGAGGTTACCGGAGCCCCCCGGTAACCTAATGGGCCTTAATGGGCCTAGTGGAGGAAGTAGAGAGGAGGCCAAGGGGCAGCCGCGCGCCCCTCCCCCCATGTCCGAATTGGACAAGGGGGGGGGCGCCCCCCTTTTCCTTTCCCCTCTTTCTCTCCTTCCCCCCAAGTCCTAGTCCAACATGGAAAGGGGGGGAGTCCTACTCCCGGTGGGAGTAGGACTCCTCCTGGCGTGCCCCTTGCCTGGCTGCACCTCCTCCCCCTTGCTCCTTTATATATGGGGGCAGGGGGGCACCCCATAGACACAACAATTGATCATTGATCTCTTAGCCGTGTGTGGTGCCCCCCTCCACCATAATCCTCGATAATATTGTAGCAGTGCTTAGGCGAAGCCCTGCGACGGTAGAACATCAAGATCGTCACCATGCCGTCGTGCTGACGGAACTCTTCCCCGACATTCTGCTAGATCGGAGTCCGGGGATCGTCATCGAGCTGAACGTGTGCTAGAACTCGGAGGTGCCGTAGTTTCGGTGCTTGATCGGTCGGGCCGTGAAGATGTACGACTACATGAACCGTGTTGTGCTAACGCTTCCGCTTTCGGTCTACGAGGGTACGTAGACAACACTCTCCTCTCTCATTGCTATGCATCACCATGATCTTGCGTGTGCGTAGGATTTTTTTTTGAAATTACTACGTTCCCCAACAGTGGCATCAGAGCCTAGGTTTTTGAAGGAAATATGCCCTAGAGGCAATAATAAAGTTATTATTTATTTCCTTATATCATGATAAATGTTTATTATTCATGCTAGAATTGTATTAACCGAAAACATAATACATGTGTGAATACATAGACAAACAAAGCGTCACTAGTATGCCTCTACTTGACTAGCTCGTTAATCAAAGATGGTTATGTTTCCTAACCATGAACAATGAGTTGTTATTTGATTAACGGGATCACATCATTAAGTGAATGATCTGATTGACATGACCCATTCCATTAGCTTAGCACCCGATCGTTTAGTATGTTGCTATTGCTTTCTTCATGACTTATAATGTTCCTATGACTATGAGATTATGCAACTCCCGTTTGCCGGAGGAACACTCTGTGTGCTACCAAACATCACAATGTAACTGGGTGATTATAAAGGAGCTCTATAGGTGTCTCCAAAGGTACATGTTGGGTTGGCGTATTTCGAGATTAGGATTTGTCACTCCGATTGTTGGAGAGGTATCTCTGGGCCCTCTCGGTAATGCACATCACTTAAGCCTTGCAAGCATTGCAACTAATGAGTTAGTTGCAGGATGATGTATTACATAACGAGTAAAGAGACTTGCCGATAACGAGATTGAACTAGGTATTGGAATACCGACGATCGAATCTCGGGCAAGTAACATACCGATGACAAAGGGAACAACGTATGTTGTTATGCGGTCTGACCGATAAAAGATCTTCGTAGAATATGTAGGAGCCAATATGAGCATCCAGGTTCCGCTATTTGTTATTGACCTGAGACGTGTCTCGGTCATGTCTACATTGTTCTCGAACCCGTAGGGTCCGCACGCTTAAGGTTACGATGACAGTTATATTATGAGTTTATGCATTTTGATGTACCGAAGGTTGTTCGGAGTCCCGGATGTGATCACGGACATGACGAGGAGTCTTGAAATGGTCGAGAGATACAGATTGATATATTGGAAGCCTATGTTTGGATATCAGAAGTGTTCCGGGTGAAATCGGGATTTTACCGGAGTACCGGGAGGTTACCGGAACCCCCCGGGAGCTATATGGGCCATAGTGGGCCTTAGTGGAAAAGAGAAGAGGCAGCCCAACATGGGCCGCGCGCCCCTCCCCTCCCTTGGTCCGAATAGGACAAGGAGAGGGGGCCGGCCCCTCTCTCTCCTTTCCCCCCTCCGCGAATCCTATTCCAACTAGGATTGGGGGGGGGGGGAATCCTACTCCCAGAGGGAGTAGGACTCTCCTGGCGCGCCTCTCCATGGCCGGCCGCACCCCCCTCCCTTAGTCCTTTATATATGGAGGCAGGGACACCCCAGAAACACACAAGTTGATCCACGTGATCATATTCTTAGCCGTGTGCGGTGCCCCCTTCCACCATAGTCCTCGATAATATTGTAGCGGAGTTTAGGCGAAGCCCTGCTGCAGTAGTACATCAAGATCGCCACCACGCCGTCGTGCTGACGAAACTCTTCCCCGACACTTTACTGGATCGGAGTCCGGGGATCGTCATCGAGCTGAACGTGTGCTAGAACTCGGTGCTTGATCGGTCGGGCCATGGAGACATACGACTACATCAACCAAATGCTTCCGTTGTCGATCTACAAGGTACGTAGATCACACTCTCCCCTCGTTGCTATGCATCACCATGATCTTGCGTGTGCGTAGGAAAATTTTGAAATTACTACGTTCCTCAACAGTGGCATCCGAGCCTAGGTTTTATATGTTGATGTTATATGCACGAGTAGAACACAAGTGAGTTGTGGGCGATATAAGTCATACTGCTTACCAGCATGTCATACTTTGGTTCGGCGGTATTGTTGGATGAAGCGGCCCGGACCGACATTACGCGTACGCTTACGCGAGACCGGTTCTCCCGACGTGCTTTGCACAGAGGTGGCTTGCGGGTGACAGTTTCTCCAACTTTAGTTGAATTGAGTGTGGCTACGCCCGGTCCTTGCGAAGGTTAAAACAGCACCAACTTGACAAACTATCGTTGTGGTTTTGATGCGTAGGTAAGATTAGTTCTTACTTAAGCCCGTAGCAGCCACGTAAAACTTGCAACAACAAAGTAGAGGACGTCTAACTTGTTTTTGCAGGGCATGTTGTGATGTGATATGGTCAAGACATGATGCTGATTTTTATTGTATGAGATGATCATGTTTTGTAACCGAGTTATCGGCAACTGGCAGGAGCCATATGGTTGTCGTTTTATTGTATGCAATGCAATCGCGATGTAATGCTTTACTTTATCACTAAACGGTAGCGATAGTCGTGGAAGCACAAGCTTGGCGAGACGACAACGATGCTACAATGGAGATCAAGGTGTCGCGCCGGTGACGATTTTGATCACGACGGTGCTTCGGAGATGGAGATCACAAGCACAAGATGATGATGGCCATATCATATCACTTATATTGATTGCATGTGATGTTTATCTTTTATGCATCTTATCTTGCTTTGATTGACGGTAGCATTATAAGATGATCTCTCACTAAATTATCAAGAAGTGTTCTCCCTGAGTATGCACCGTTGCGAAAGTTCTTCGTGCTGAGACACCACGTGATGATCGGGTGTGATAGGCTCTATGTTCAAATACAACGGGTGCAAAACAGTTGCACACACGGAATACTCAGGTTATACTTGACGAGCCAAGCATATACAGATATGGCCTCGGAACACGGAGACCGAAAGGTCGAGCGTGAATCATATAGTAGATATGATCAACATAATGATGTTCACCAATGAAACTACTCCATCTCACGTGATGATCGGACATGGTTTAGTTGATTTGGATCATGTAATCACTTAGAGGATTAGAGGGATGTCTATCTAAGTGGGAGTTCTTTAAGTAAATTAACTGAACTTAAATTTATCATGAAACTTAGTACCTGATAAGTATCTTGCTTGTTTATAGATAGATGGCTCGTGCTGTTGTTCCGGTGAATTTTAATGCGTTCCTTGAGAAAGCAAAGTTGAAAGATGATGGTAGCAATTACCCGGACTGGGTCCATAACTTGAGGATTATCCTCATTGCTGCACAGAAGAATTATGTCCTGGAAGCACCGCTGGGTGCCAGGCCTGCTGCAGGAGCAACGCCGGATGTTATGAACGTCTGGCAGAGCAAAGCTGATGACTACTCAATAGTTCAGTGTGCCATGCTTTACGGCTTAGAATCGGGACTTCAACGACGTTTTTAACGTCATGGAGGATATGAGATGTTCCAAGAGTTGAAGTTAATATTTCAAGCAAATGCCCGGATTGAGAGATATGAAGTCTCCAATAAGTTCTATAGCTGCAAGATGGAGGAGAACAGTTCTGTCAGTGAGCATATACTCAAAATGTCTAGGTATAATAATCACTTGATTCAATTGGGAGTTAATCTTCCAGATGATTGCGTCATTGACAAAATTCTCCAATCACGGCCACCAAGCTACAAGAGCTTCGTGATGAACTATAATATGCAAGGGATGAATAAGACTATTCCCGAGCTCTTCGCAATGCTGAAAGCTGCGGAGGTAGAAATCAAGAAGGAGCATCAAGTGTTGATGGTCAACAAGACCACTAGTTTCAAGAAAAAGGGCAAAGGGAAGAAGAAGGGAAACTTCAAAAAGAACGGCAAGCAAGTTGCTACTCAAGAGAAGAAACCCAAACCTGGACCTAAGCCTGAAACTGAGTGCTTCTATTGCAAGCAGACTGGTCACTGGAAGCGGAACTGCCCCAAGTATTTGGCGGATAAGAAGGATGGCAAGGTGAACAAAGGTATATGTGATATACATGTTATTGATGTGTACCTTACTAATGCTCGCAGTAGCACCTGGGTATTTGATACTGGTTCTGTTGCTAATATTTGCAACTCGAAACAGGGACTACGGATTAAGCGAAGATTGGCTAAGGACGAGGTGACGATGCGCGTGGGGAACGGTTCCAAAGTCGATGTGATCGCAGTCGGCACGCTACCTCTACATCTACCTTCGGGATTAATATTAGACCTAAATAATTGTTATTTGGTGCCAGCATTAAGCATGAACATTATATCTGGATCTTGTTTGATGCGAGACGGTTATTCATTTAAATCAGAGAATAATGGTTGTTCTATTTATATGAGTAATATCTTTTATGGTCATGCACCCTTGAAGAGTGGTCTATTCTTGTTGAATCTCGATAGTAGTAACACACATATTCATAATGTTGAAGCCAAAAGATGCAGAGTTGATAATGATAGTGCAACATATTTGTGGCACTGCCGTTTAGGTCATATCGGTGTAAAGTGCATGAAGAAACTCCATACTGATGGACTTTTGGAACCACTTGATTATGAATCACTTGGTACTTGCGAACCGTGCCTCATGGGCAAGATGACAAAAACACTGTTCTCCGGTACTATGGAGAGAGCAACAGATTTGTTGGAAATCATACATACAGATGTATGTGGCCCGATGAATATTGAGGCTCATGGCGGATATCGTTATTTTCTCACCTTCACAGATGACTTAAGCAGATATGGGTATATCTACTTAATGAAACATAAGTCTGAAACATTTGAAAAGTTCAAAGAATTTCAGAGTGAAGTTGAAAATCATCGTAACAAGCAAATAAAGTTTCTACGATCTGATCGTGGAGGAGAATATTTGAGTTACGAGTTTGGTGTACATTTGAAAAATTGTGGAATAGTTTCGCAACTCACGCCACCCGGAACACCACACCGTAATGGTGTGTCCGAACGTCGTAATCGTACTTTACTAGATATGGTGCGATCTATGATGTCTCTTACTGATTTAACGCTATCATTTTGGGGATACGCTCTAGAGACGGCCGCATTCACATTAAATAGGGCACCATCAAAATCCATTGAGACGACGCCTTATGAACTGTGGTTTGGCAAGAAACCAAAGTTGTCGTTTCTGAAAGTTTGGGGCTGCGATACTTATGTGAAAAAGCTTCAACCTGATAAGCTCGAACCCAAATCGGAGAAATGTGTCTTCATAGGATATCCAAAGGAGACTATTGGATACACCTTCTATCACAGAACCGAAGGCAAGACTTTTGTTGCTAAGTTCGGAAACTTTCTGGAGAAGGAGTTTCTCTCGAAAGAAGTGAGTGGGAGGAAAGTAGAACTTGACGAGGTAACTGTACCTGCTCCCTTGTTGGAAAGTAGTACATCACAGAAAACTGTTTCTGTGACACCTACACCAGTTAGTGAGGAAGCTAATGATGATGATCATGAAACTTCAGGACAAGATACTACTGAACCTCATAGATCAATCAGAATAAGATCCGCACCAAAGTGGTACGGTAATCCCGTTCTGGAAGTCATGCTACTAGATCATGATGAACCTACGAACTATGAAGAAGCGATGGTGAGCCCAGATTCTGAAAAGTGGCTTGAAGCCATGAAATCTGAGATGGGATCCATGTATGAGAAGAAAGTATGGACTTTGGTTGACTTGCCCGATGATCGGCAAGCAATTGAGAATAAATGGATCTTCAAGAAGAAGACTGATGCTGACGGTAATATTACTGTCTACAAAGCTCGACTTGTCGCAAAAGGTTTTCGGCAAGTTCAAGGGATTGACTACGATGAGACCTTCTCACCCGTAGCGATGCTTAAGTCTGTCCGAATCATGTTAGCAATTGCCGCATTTTATGATTATGAAATTTGGTAGATGGATGTCAAAACTGCATTCCTGAATGGATTTCTGGAAGAAGAGTTGTGTATGATGCAACCGGAAGGTTTTGTCGATCCAAAGGGAGCTAACAAAGTGTGCAAGCTCCAGCGATCCATTTATGGACTGGTGCAAGCCTCTCGGAGTTGGAATAAACGCTTTGATAGTGTGATCAAAGCATTTGGTTTTATACAGACTTTTGGAGAAGCCTGTATTTACAAAAAAGTGAGTGGGAGCTCTATGGCATTTCTGATATTATATGTAGATGACATATTACTAATTGGAAATGATATAGAATTTCTGGATAGCATAAAGGGATACTTGAATAAGAGTTTTTCAATGAAAGACCTCGGTGAAGCTGCTTACATATTAGGCATTAAGATCTATAGAGATAGATCAAGACGCTTAATTGGCTTTCACAAAGCACATACCTTGACAAAATTTTGAAGAAGTTCAAAATGGATCAAGCAAAGAAAGGGTTCTTGCCTGTGTTACAAGGTGTGAAGTTGAGTAAGACTCAATGCCCGACCACTACAGAAGATAGAGAGAAAATGAAAGACGTTCCTTATGCTTCAGCCATAGGATCTATCATGTATGCAATGCTGTGTACCAGACCTGATGTGTGCCTTGCTATAAGTCTAGCAGGGAGGTACCAAAGTAATCCAGGAGTGGATCACTGGACAGCGGTCAAGAACATCCTGAAATACCTGAAAAGGACTAAGGATATGTTTCTCATATATGGAGGTGACAAAGAGCTCATTGTAAAAGGTTACGTTGATGCAAACTTTGACACTGATCCGGATGATTCTAAATCGCAAACCGGATACGTGTTTACATTAAACGGTGGAGCTGTCAGTTGGTGCAGTTCTAAACAAAGCGTTGTAGCGAGATCTACATGTGAAGCAGAGTACATAGCTGCTTCGGAAGCAGCAAATGAACGAGTCTGGATGAAGGAGTTCATATCCGATCTAGGTGTCATACCTAGTGCATCGGGTCCAATGAATATCTTTTGTGACAAGACTGGTGCAATTGCCTTGGCAAAGGAATCCAGATTTCACAAGAGAACCAAACACATCAAGAGACGCTTCAATTCCATCCGGGATCTAGTCCAGGTGGGAGACATAGAGATTTGCAAGATACATATGGATCTGAATGTTGCAGACCCGTTGACTAAGCCTCTTCCACGAGCAAAACATATTCAGCACCAAGGCTCCATGGGTGTTAGAATCATTACTGTGTAATCTAGATTATTGACTCTAGTGCAAGTGGGAGACTGAAGGAAATATGCCCTAGAGGCAATAATAAAGTTATTATTTATTTCCTTATATCATGATAAATGTTTATTATTCATGCTAGAATTGTATTAACCGGAAACATAATACATGTGTGAATACATAGACAAACAAAGCGTCACTAGTATGCCTCTACTTGACTAGCTCGTTAATCAAAGATGGTTATGTTTCCTAACCATGAACAATGAATTGTTATTTGATTAACGGGATCACACCATTAAGTGAATGATCGGATTGACATGACCCATTCCGTTAGCTTAGCACCTGATCGTTTAGTATGTTGCTATTGCTTTCTTCATGACTTATACATGTTCCTATGACTATGAGATTATGCAACTCCCGTTTGCCGGAGGAACACTTTGTGTGCTACCAAACGTCACAACGTAACTGGGTGATTATAAAGGAGCTCTACAGGTGTCTCCAAAGGTACATGTTGGGTTGGCGTATTTCGAGATTAGGATTTGTTACTCCGATTGTTGGAGAGGTATCTCTGGGCCCTCTCGGTAATGCACATCACTTAAGCCTTGCAAGCATTGCAACTAATGAGTTAGTTGCGGGATGATGTATTACATAACGAGTAAAGAGACTTGCCGGTAACGAGATTAAACTAGGTATTGGAATACCGACGATCGAATCTCGGGCAAGTAACATACCGATGACAAAGGGAACAACATATGTTGTTATGCGGTCTGACCGATAAAAGATCTTCGTAGAATATGTAGGAGCCAATATGACCATCCAGGTTTCGCTATTGGTTATTGACCTGAGACGTGTCTCGTTCATGTCTACATTGTTCTCGAACCCGTAGGGTCCGCACGCTTAAGGTTACGATGACAGTTATATTATGAGTTTATGCATTTTGATGTACCGAAGGTTGTTCGGAGTCCTGGATGTGATCACGGACATGACGAGGAGTCTTGAAATGGTCGAGACATAAAGATTGATATATTGGAAGCCTATGTTTGGATATCGGAAGTGTTCCGGGTGAAATCGGGATTTTACCGGAGTACCGGGAGGTTACCGAAACCCCCCGGGAGCTATATGGGCCATAGTGGGCCTTAGTGGAAAAGAGAAGAGGCAGCCCAACATGGGCCGCGCGCCCCTCCCCTCCCTTGGTCCGAATAGGACAAGGAGAGGGGGCCGGCCCCTCTCTCTCCTTTCCTCCCTCCGCGAATCCTATTCCAACTAGGATTGGGGGGAATCCTACTCCTAGAGGGAGTAGGACTCTCCTGGCGCACCTCTCCATGGCCGGCCGCACCCCCCTCCCTTAGTCCTTTATATACGGAGGCAGGGACACCCCAGAAACACACAAGTTGATCCACGTGATCATATTCTTAGCCGTGTGCAGTGCCCCCTTCCACTATAGTCCTTGATAATATTGTAGCGGAGTTTAGGCGAAGCCCTGCTGCAGTAGTACATCAAGATCGTCACCACGCCGTCGTGCTGACGGAACTCTTCCCCGACACTTTGCTGGATCTGAGTCCGGGATCGTCATCGAGCTGAACGTGTGCTAGAACTCGGAGGTGTCGTAGTTTCGGTGCTTGATCGGTCGGGCCGTGGAGACGTACGACTACATCAACCAAACGCTTCCGTTGTCGATCTACAAGGTATGTAGATCACACTCTCCCCTCGTTGCTATGCATCACCATGATCTTGCGTGTGCGTAGGAAAATTTGGAAATTACTATGTTCCTCAACAGTTTTATGCATTGATGTTGTGCACGAGTAGAACACAAGTGAGTTGTGGGCGATATAAGTCATACTGCTTACCAGCATGTCATACTTTGGTTCGGCGGTATTGTTGGATGAAGCAGCCCGGACCGACATTACGCGTACGCTTACGCGAGACTGGTTCTACCGACGTGCTTTGCACACAGGTGGCTGGCGGGTGTCAGTTTCTCCAACTTTAGTTGAACCGAGTGTGGCTACGCCCTGTCCTTGCGAAGGTTAAAACAGCACCAACTTGACAAACTATCATTGTGGTTTTGATGCGTAGGTAAGAACGGTTCTTGCTAAGCCCGTAGCAGCCATGTAAAACTTGCAACAACAAAGTAGAGGACGTCTAACTTGTTTTTGCAGGGCATGTTGTGATGTGATATGGTCAAGACATGATGCTAAATTTATTGTATGAGATGATCATATTTTGTAACCAGTTATCGGCAACTGGCAGGAGCCATATGGTTGTCGCTTTATTGTATGCAATGCAATCGCGCTGTAATGCTTCACTTTATCACTAAGCGGTAGCGATAGTCATGGAAGCATAAGATTGGCGAGACGACAACGATGCTACGATGGAGATCAAGGTGTCGCGCCGGTGACGATGGTGATCATGACGATACTTCGGAGATGGAGATCACAAGTACAAGATGATGATGGCCATATCATATCACTTATATTTATTGCATGTGATGTTTATCTTTTATGCATCTTATCTTGCTTTGATTGACGGTAGCATTATAAGATGATCCCTCACTAAATTATCAAAGTGTAAGTGTTGTCCCTGAGTATGCACCGTTGCGAAAGTTCTTCGTGCTGAGACACCACGTGATGATCGGGTGTGATAGGCTCTACGTTCAAATACAACGGGTGCAAAACAGTTACACACGCGGAATACTCAGGTTAAACTTGACGAGCCTAGCATATAACAGATATGGCCTCGGAACACGGAGACCGAAAGGTCGAGCGTGAATCATATAGTAGATATGATCAACATAGTGATGTTGACCATTGAAACTACTCCATCTCATGTGATGATCGGACATGGTTTAGTTGATTTGGATCACGTGATCAGTTAGAAGATTAGAGGGATGTCTTTCTAAGTGGGAGTTCTTAAGTAATATGATTAACTGAACTTAAATTTATCATGAACTTTGTCCTGGTAGTATTATCATATCTATGTTGTAGATCAATAGCTCGCGTTTAGCTCCCATGTTTTATTTTTCATATGTTCCTAGAGAAAACTAAGTTGAAAGATGTTAGTAGCAATGATGCAGATTGGATCCGTGATCTGAGGTTTATCCTCATTGCTGCACAGAAGAATTATGTCCTTAATGCACCGCTAGGTGACAGACCTATTGCAGGAGCAGATGCAGACGTCATGAACGTTTGGCTAGCTCAATATGATGACTACTTGATAGTTTAGTGCACCATGCTTAACAGCTTAGAATCGGGACTTCAAAGACGTTTTGAACGTCATGGATCATATGGATGTTCTAGGAGTTGAAGTTAATATTTCAAGCAAATACCCGAGTTGAGAGATATGAAGTCCTCAACAAGTTCTATAGCTAAAAGATGGAGGAGAATAGCTCAAGCAGTGAGCATGTGCTCAGATTGTCTGGGTACTACAATCGCTTGAATCAAGTGGGAGTTAATCTTCCAGATAAAATAGTGATTGACAGAATTATCTAGTCACCATCACCAAGTTAGTAGAACTTCATGATGAACTATAATATGCAAGGGATAATGGAAACTATTCCCAAGCTCTTCGTGATGATGAAATCGATGAAGGTAGAAATCAAGAAAGAGCATCAAGTGTTAATGATTAACAAGACCACTAGTTTCAAGAGAAAGGGCAAAGGGAAGAAGGGGAACTTCAAGAAGAACGGCAAACAAGTTGCTGCTCAAGTGAAGAAACCCAAGTCTGGACCTAAGCCTGAGACTAAGTGCTTCTACTGCAAAGGGACTGGTCACTGGAAGCGGAACTGCCCCAAGTATTTGGCGGATAAGAAGGATGGCAAAGTGAACGAAGGTATATTTGATATACAGATTATTGATGTGTATTTTACTAGTGTTCGTAGCAACCCCTCGGTATTTGATACTGGTTCAGTTGCTAAGAGTAGTAACTCGAAACGGGAGTTGCAAAATAAACAAAAACTAGTTAAGGGTGAAGTGACGATGTGTGTTGGAAGTGGTTCCAAGATTGATATGATCATCATCGCACACTCCCTATACTTTCGGGATTAGTGTTGAACCTAAATAAATGTTATTTGGTGTCTGCGTTGAGCATAAATATGATTGGATCATGTTTATTTCGATACGTTGTTCGTGTAAGTTAGAGAATAATTGTTGTTCTTTTTACATGAATGAAACCTTCTATGGTCATACACCCAATGAAAATGGTTTGTTGGATCTCGATCGTGGTGATACACATTTTAATAATATTGAAGCCAAAAGATGCAAAGTTAATAATGACAGTGCAACTTATTTGTGGCACTGACGTTTAGGTCATATTGGTGTAAAGCGCATGAAGAAAATCCATGCTGATGGGCTTTTGGAATCACTTGATTATGAATCAGTTGATGCTTGCGAACCATGCCTCATGGGCAAGATGACTAAGACTCCGTTCTCTAGAACAATGGAGCGAGCAACAGATTTGTTGGAAATAATACATACTGATGTATGCAGTCCGATGAATGTTGAGGCTCGCGGAGGGTATCGTTATTTTTTGACCTTCACAGATGATTTGAGCAGATATGGGTATATCTACTTGATGAAACACAAGTCTGAAATATTTGAAAAGTTCAAAGAATTTCAGAAGTGAAGTGGAGAATCATCGTAACAAAATAAAAGTTTCTACGATATGATCACAAGAAGTAAAATATTTGAGTTACAAGTTTGGCCTTCGGTTAAAACAATGTGAAATAGTTTCACTACTCACGCCACCTAGAACACCATAGTGTAATGGTGTGTCCAAACATCGTAACCGTGCTTTATTAGATATGGTGTGATCTATGATGTCTCTTACCGATACCACTATCATATTGAGGTTATGCATTAGAGACAGCGACATTCACGTTAAATAGGGCACCATCTAAATCCGTTGAGATGACACCGTATGAACTATGGTTTGGCAAGAAAGCTAAGCTGTCGTTTCTTAAAGTTTGAGGTTGCAATGCTTATGTGAAAAAGTTTCAACCTGATAAGCTCAAACCCAAATCGGAGAAGTGCGTCTTCATAGGATACCCAAAAGAAAATGTTGGGTACACCTTCTATCACAGATCCGGAGGCAAGTTATTCATTGCTGAGAATGGATCCTTTCTAGAGAAGGAGTTTCTCTCGAAAGAAGTGAGTGGGAGAAAAATAGAACTTGATGAGGTAACTGTACCCGCTCCCTTATTGGAAAGTAGTTCATCACAGAAATCTGTTCCTGTGACTACTACACCAATTAGTGAGGAAGCTAATGATGATGATCATGTAACTTCAGATCAAGTTACTAGCGAACCTCGTAGGTAAACCAGAGTGAGATCCGCACCAGAGTGGTACGGTAATCCTGTTCTGGAGGTCATGTTACTTGACCATGACGAGCCTACGAACTATGAGGAAGCGATGATGAGCCCAGATTCCGCGAAATGGCTTGAGGCCATTAAATCTGAGATGAGATCCATGTATGAGAACAAACTATGGACTTTGATTGACTTGCCCATTGATCGGCGAGCCATTGATATTAAATGGATCTTCAAGAGGAAGACGGACGCTGATAGTAGTGTCACTATCTACAAAGCTAGAATTGTCGCAAAAACGTTTTCGACAAGTTCAAGATCTATAGAGATAGATCAAGACGCTTGATAAGTTTTTCAATGAGTACATACCTTGACAAGATTTTGAAGTAGTTCAAAATGGAACAGTCAAAGAAGGAGTTCTTGCCTGTGTTACAAAGGTGTGAAGTTGAGTAAGACTCAAAACTCGACCATGGCAGAAGATAGAGAGAGAATGAAAGTCATTCCCTATGCCTCAGGCATACGTTCTATAAAGTATGCCATGCTGTGTACCAGACCTATTGTATACCCTGCCCTGAGTTTGGCAAGGGAGTACAATAGTGATCTAGGAGTAGATCACTGGACATTGGTCAAAATTATCCTTAGTGGAATAAGGATATGTTTCTCGATTATGGAGGTGACAAAAGGTTCGTCGTAAAAGGTTACATCGATGCAAGTTTTGACACTGATCCAGATGACTCAAAGTCACAATCTGGAAACATATTGAAAGTGGGAGCAATTATCTAGAGTAGCATAGTGCAGAGCATTGTTGACATAGAAATTTGCAAAATACTTACGGATCTGAATGTGGCAGACCCGTTGACTAAACTTCTCTCACAAGCAAAACATGATCACACCTTAGTACTCTTTGGGCGTTAATCACATAGCGATGTGAACTAGATTATTGAATCTAGTAAACCCTTTGGGTATTGGTCACATGACAATGTGAACTATGGGTGTTAATCACATGGTGATGTGAACTATTGATGTTAAATCACATGACGATGTAAACTAGATTATTGACTCTAGTGCAAGTGGGAGACTGAAGGAAATATGCCCTAGAGGCAATAATAAAGTTATTATTTATTTCCTTATCTCATGATAAATGTTTATTATTCATGCTAGAATTGTATTAGCCGGAAACATAATACATGTGTGAATACATAGACAAACAGAGTGTCACTAGTATGCCTCTACTTGACTAGCTCGTTGAATCAAAGATGGTTAAGTTTCCTAGCCATAGACATGAGTTGTCATTTGATTAACGGGGTCACATCATTAGGGAATGATGTGATTGACTTGACCCATTCCATTAGCATAGCACTTGATCGTTTAGTTTGTTGCTATTGCTTTCTTCATGACTTATACATGTTCCTATGACTATGAGATTATGCAACTCCCGTTTACCGGAGGAACACTTTGTGTGCTACCAAACGTCACAACGTTACTGGGTGATTATAAAGGTGCTCTACAGGTGTCTCCGTAGGTACTTGTTGGTTTGGCGTATTTCAAGATTAGGATTTGTCACTCCGATTGTCGGAGAGGTATCTCTGGGCCCTCTCGGTAATGCACATCACTTAAGCCTTGCAAGCATTGCAACTAATGAGTTAGTTGCGGGATGATGCATTACGGAACGAGTAAAGAGACTTGCCGGTAACAAGATTGAACTAGGTATTGAGATACCAACAATCGAATCTCGGGCAAGTAACATACCGATGACAAAGGGAACAACGTATGTTGTTATGCGGTCTGACCGATAAAGATCTTCGTAGAATATGTAGGAGCCAATATGAGCATCCAGGTTCCACTATTGGTTATTGACCGGAGACATGTCTCGGTCATGTCTACATTGTTCTCGAACCCGTAGGGTCCGCACGCTTAACGTTACAATGACAATTTCATTATGAGTTTATATGTTTTGATGTACCGAAGGTTGTTCGGAGTCCCGGATGTGATCACAGACATGACGAGGAGTCTCGAAATGGTCGAGACATAAAGATTGATATATTGGAAGCCTATGTTTGGACATTGGAAGTGTTCCGGGTGAAATCGTCATTTTACCGGAGTACCGGGGGGTTACTGGAACCCCCCGGTAACCTAATGGGCCTTAATGGGCCTAGTGGAGGAAGTAGAGAGGAGGCCAAGGGGCAGCCGCGCACCCCTCCCCCGCAAGTACGAATTGGACAAGGAGGGGGGCGGCGCCCCCCTTTTCCTTTCCCCTCTTTCTCTCCTTCCCCCCAAGTCCTAGTCCAACATGGGAAGGGGGGAGTCCTACTCCCGGTGGGAGTAGGACTCCTCCTGGCACGCCCCTTGCCTGGCCGCACCTCCTCCCCCTTGCTCCTTTATATACGGGGGCAGGGGGCACCCCATAGACACAACAATTGATCTCTTAGCCGTGTGCGGTACCCCCTCCACCATAATCCTCAATAATATTGTAGCGGTGCTTAGGCGAAGCCCTGCGACGGTAGAACATCAATATCATCACCACGCCGTCGTGCCAACGGAACTCTTCCCCGACATTCTACTGGATCGGAGTCCGGGGATCGTCATCGAGCTGAACGTGTGCTAGAACTCGGAGGTGCCGTAGTTTCGGTGCTTGATCGGTCGGGCCGTGAAGACGTACGACTACATCAATCGCGTTGTGCTAACGCTTCCGCTTTCGGTCTACGAGAGTACGTAGACAACACTCTCCTCTCTCATTGCTATGCATCACCATGATCTTGCGTGTGCGTAGGAATTTTTTTGAAATTACTACATTCCCCAATAGTCGCACCCAACCCCCGACATTTGGCACCCAGCATGGGGCCTGGTGCACCGTTGTCCGGAGACCTATTCTGGATGGGAACCCTTTTCCTCCCTAGCGAGCGCAGCCAGCCCGGCACGCCAGACGGAGTCTGCGCTGACGCGCTGCATGGCGCTAAAATCGCCCGCGCGGCCAGTTGCCTCGCCGATCTTGTAGGCGAGGTCTGCCTCTCCGACGAGCCCGCATCCGACGCGGGCACATGCGGCCCCGAGAGCCTCCTCGCGGGCCTCCTCAATCAACTTCACGTCGCCAGCGAGCCAGCTGGGGACTTGGAGTCCGTAGGCTCCACTGATCCGATGTTGGTCGACTCCGACACCGTGTCGCTTGATGATACGTCTCCAACGTATCTATAATTTTTGATTTCTCCATGCTATATGATCTACTGTTTTTGGCAATATTGGGCTTTATTTTCCACTTTTATATTATTTTTGGGACTAACCTATTAACCGGAGGCCCAGCCCAGATTTGTTGTTTTATGCCTATTTCAGTGTTTCGAAGAAAAGGAATACCAAACGGAGTCGAAACGGAATGAAATCAACTTGAGAAGTTATTTTTGGAACAAAAGCCACCAGATAGACTTGGACTCCACATCAGGAGATACGGGAGGTGCTCACGAGGGTGGGGGGCGTGCCCCCCTAGGGCGCGCCCCTTGCCTCGTGGGACCCCGTAGCTCCTCCGGCGTACCTCCTGCACCCATATATACCCACGTAACCTAAAACTTCCAGAACGCACAATAGATCGGGAGTTCCGCCGCCAGAAGCCTCCATAGCCACCGAAAACCAATCTAGACCCGTTCCGGCACCCTGCCGAAGGGAAGAATCCCTCTCCGGTGGCCATCTTCATCATCCCGGTGCTCTCCATGACGAGGAGGGAGTAGTTCTCCCTCGGGGCTGAGGGTATGTACCAATAGCTATGTGTTTGATCTCTCTCTCTCTCTCTCGTGTTCTTGAGATGATACGATCTTGATGTAGCGCGAGCTTTGCTATCATATTTGGATCCTATGATGTTTCTTGCCCCCTCTACTCTCTTGTAATGAATTGAGTTTTCCCCTTGAAGTAATCTTATCGGATTGAGTCTTTAAAGATTTGAGAACACTTGAGGTATGTCTTGCCGTGGATATCTGTGGTGACAATGGGATATCACGCGATTCACTTGATGTATGTTTTGGTGATCAACTTGCGGGTTCCGCCCATGAACCTATGCATAGGGGTTGGCACACATTTTCGTCGTGATTCTCCGGTAGAAACTTTGGGGCACTCTTTGAGGTCCTTTGTGTTGGTTGAATAGATGAATCTGAGATTGTGTGATGCATATCATATAATCATACCCACGGATACTTGAGGTGACATTGGAGTATCTAGGTGACATTAGGGTTTTGGTTGATTTGTATCTTAAGGTGTTATTCTAGTACGAACTCTAGGGCTGTTTGTGACACTTACAGGAATAGCCCAACGGATTGATTGGAAATAATAACTTTGAGGTGGTTTCGTACCCTACCATAATCTCTTCGTTCGTTCTCCGCTATTAGTGACTTTGGAGTGACTCTTTGTTGCATGTTGAGGGATAGTTTTATGATCCAATTATGTTAGTATTGCTGAGGGAACTTACACTAGTGAAAGTATGAACCCTAGGCCTTGTTTCCACACATTGCAATACCGTTTATGCTCACTTTTATCACTTGCTACCTTGCTGTTTTTATTATTTCAGATTACAAAAACTATTATCTACTATCCATATACCCCTTGTATCACCATCTCTTCACCGAACTAGTGCACCTATACAATTTACCATTGTATTGGGTGTGTTGGGAACACAAGAGACTCTTTGTTATTTGGTTGCAGGGTTGCTTGAGAGAGACCATCTTCATCCTACGCCTCCTACGGATTGATAAACCTTAGGTCATCCACTTGAGGGAAATTTGCTACTGTCCTACAAACCTCTGCACTTGGAGGCCCAACAACGTCTACAATAAGAAGGTTGTGTAGTAGACATCAAGATCTTTTTTGGCGCCGTTGACGGGGAGGTTAACGCTTGAAGGTATATCTTTAGATCTTGCAATCGAGTCTTTTAGTTTCTTGTTTTATCACTAGTTTAGTTTATAAAAGAAAACTATAAAAAAATGGAATTGAGTTTATCTCATACGCTTCACCTTTTTAATATCTTTCATGAGTATGATGGAAAGGATAATTGTGCTCAAGTGCTAGAAGAAGAATGCATTAGAATGTTTGGAACTAAATATTTGAATGATGAGCATGATTGCAATGTTGTTAGTATGAATTCCTTGATTATCCATGATGCTAATGATATGCAAAGCCACAAGCTTGGGGAAGCTATGTTTGATGAAGATGATATTTTTTGTCCCCCAAGTTATGATGAGCAAATTTATTATGATGAAAGCATGCCTCCTATTTATGATGATTATATTGATGAAAGTGGAATTGGAGAGGTCATGACTTTATTTTGTGATGAATCCACTATTCCGGAAGAGGTTCCAATTGATTATGAGAACAAAGTTTCTATCTATGATGATTATTGTGATGACTTGTATGCTATAAAGAATAATGATATCCATGAAACTTGTCATCATGATTTTAGTTTTCAATTGGATTACGCCTCACATGATAATTATTTTGTTGAGTTTGCTCCCACTATTATTCATGAGAAGAATTTTGCTTGTGTGGAGAGTAGTGAATTTTCTATGCTTGTAGATCATGAAAAGAATGCTTTAGGTGATGTTTATATTGTTGAATTCATTCATGATGCTACTGAAAATTATTATGAGGGAGGAACATATGCTTGTAGGAATTGCAATAATATCAAGTTTCCTCTCTATGTGCTTAAAATTTTGAATTTATGCTTGTTTTACCTTCCTATACAAGTTGATTCTTGTTCCCACAAGTTGTTTGCTCACAAAATCCCTATGCATAGGAAGTATGTTAGACTTAAATGTGCTAGTCATATTCTTCATGATGCTCTCTTTATGTTTCAATTCTTATCTTTTATGTGAGCATCACTGAAATCATCATGCCTAGCTAGGGGCATTAAACGATAGCGCTTGTTGGGAGCAACCCAACTTTATTTTTATTCCATGCTTTTTGTTCATGTTTAGTAATAAATAATTCATCTAGACTCTGTTTAGATGTGGTTTTATTGTTTTAATTAGTGTTTGTGCCAAGTATAACCTTTGGGAAGACTTGGGGAAAGTCTTGTTGATCATGCTGTAAAAAAACAGAAACTTTAGCACTCACGAGAATTGCTGCCATTTTTATATGTAGAGTGCTATTTAGTTAATTCTTTTTTCAGATTATTAATACATAAATTATTCAGGTCCAGCAATTTATTTGAGAATTTTATGAGTTCCAGAAGTATACGTTTGATCCAGATTACTACAGACTGTTCTGTTTTTGACAGATTCTGTTTTTCATGTGTTGTTTACTTATTTCGATGAATCTATGGCTAGTAAAATAGTTTATAAACCATAGAGAAGTTGGAATACAGTAGGTTTAACACCAATATAAATAAATAATGAGTTCATTACAGTACCTTTAAGTGGTGATTTATTTTCTTATACTAACGGAGCTTACGAGTTTTCTGTTAAGTTTTCTGTTGTGAAGTTTTCAAGTTTTGGGTAAGGATTTGATGGACTATGGAATAAGTAGTGGCAAGAGCCTGAGCTTGGGGATGCCCGAGGCACCCCAAGGTAATATTCAAGGATAGACAAGAGCCTAAGCTTGGGGATGCCCCGGAAGGCATCCCCTGTTTCGTCTTCGTTCATCGGTAACTTTACTTGGAGCTATATTTTTATTCGCCACATGATATGTGTTTTGCTTGGAGCGTCAATTTATTTTGTTAGGATTTTCTTGCTGTTTGAATAGAGTACCAAGATATGAAATTATTAAATGTTAGAGAGTCTTCACATAGTTGCATAATTATTTGACTACTCATTGATCTTCACTTATATCTTTTGGAGTAGTTTGTTGTTTGCTCTAGTACTTCACTTATATCTTTTAGAGCATGGTGGTAGTTTTATTTTGAAGAAATAGATGAACTCTCATGCTTCACTTAGATTATTTTGAGAGTCTTAATAGCATGGTAATTTTCTTAAAATCCTAATATGCTAGGTATTCGAGAATAATAAAATTCTCTTATGAGTGTGTTGAATACTAAGAGAAGTTTAATACTTGATGATTGTTTTGAGATATGAAGATGGTGATATTAGAGTCATGCTAGTTGAGTAGTTGTGAATTTGAGAAATACTTGTGTTAAAGTTTGTGATTCCCGTAGCATGCACGTATGGTGAACCGTTATGTGATGAAGTCGTAGCATGATTTATTTATTGATTGTCCTCCTTATGAGTGGCGGTCGGGGACGAGCGATGGTCTTTTCCTACCAATCTATCCCCCTAGGAGCATGCGAGTAGTACTTTGTTTCGATAACTAATAGATTTTTGCAATAAGTATGTGAGTTCTTTATGACTAATGTTGAGTCCATGGATTATACGCACTCTCACCCTTCCACCATTGCTAGCCTCTCTAGTACCGCGCAACTTTCGCCGGTACCATACACCCACAATATACCTTCCTCAAAACAGCCACCATACCTACCTATTATGGCATTTGCATAGCCATTCCGAGATATATTGCCATGCAACTTTCCACCATTCCGTTCATCATGACACATTCACCATTGTCATATTGCTTAGCATGATCATGTAGTTGACATAGTATTTGTGGCAAAGCCACCGTTCATAATTCTTTCATACATGTCACTCTTGATTCATTGCATATCCCGGTACACCGTCGGAGGCATTCCTATAGAGTCATACTTTGTTCTAGTATCGAGTTGTAATCATTGAGTTGTAAATAAATAGAAGTGTGATGATCATCATTCAATGGAGCATTGTCCCAAAAAAAAGAGAAAGGCCAAAGAAAAAAAGAAGGCCCAAAAAATATAAAAAATAAGTAAATAAAGGGACAATGCTACTATCCTTTTTCCACACTTGTGCTTCAAAGTAGCACCGTGATCTTCATGATAGAGAGTCTCCTATGTTGTCACTTTCATATACTAGTGGGAATCTTTCATTATAGAACTTGGCTTGTATATTCCAATGATGGGCTTCCTCAAAATGCCCTAGGTCTTCGTGAGTAAGCGAGTTGGATGCACACCCACTAGTTTCTTTTGTTGAGCTTTCATACATTTATAGCTCTAGTGCATCCGTTGCATGGCAATCCCTACTCACTCACATTGATATCTATTGATGGGCATCTCCATAGCCCATTGATACACCTAGTTGATGTGAGACTATCTTCTCCCTTTTTGTCTTCTCCACAACCACCATTCTATTCCACCTATAGTGCTATATCCATGGCTCACGCTCATGTATTGCATGAAGATTGAAAAAGTTTGAGAACATCAAAAGTATGAAATAATTGCTTGGCTTGTCATCGGGGTTGTGCATGATTTAAATACTTTGTCTGGTGAAGATGGAGCATAGCCAGACTATATGATTTTGTAGGGATGAACTTTCTTTGGCCATGTTATTTTGACAAGACATGATTGCTTAGTTAGTATGCTTGATGTATTATTATTTCTATGTCAATATGAACTTTTGTCTTGAATCTTTCAGATCTGAATATTCATATCACAAGTAAGAAGAATTACATTAAAATTATGCCAACTAGCATTCCACGTCAAAAATTATCTTTTTATCATTTACCTACTCGAGGACGAGCAGGAATTAAGCTTGGGGATGCTGATACGTCTCCAACGTATCTATAATTTTTGATTGCTCCATGCTATATTATCTACTGTTTTGGGCAATATTGGGCTTTATTTTCCACTTTTATATTATTTTTGGGACTAACCTATTAACCGGAGGCCCATTCCAGATTTGCTGTTTTATGCCTATTTCAGTGTTTCGAAGAAAAGGAATATCAAACGGAGTCGAAACGGAGCGAAATCAATTGGAGAAGTTATTTTTGGAACAAAAGCCACCAGATAGACTTGGACTCCACGTCAGGAGATACGGAAGGTGCTCACGAGGGTGGGGGGCGCCCCCCCAGGGTGCGCCCCCTGCCTCGTGGGGCCCCCGTAGCTCCTTCGACATACCTCTTGCACCCATATATACCCACGTAACCTAAAACTTCCAGAACGCACAATAGATCGGGAGTTCCGCCATTAGAAGCCTCCGTAGCCACCGAAAACCAATCTAGACCCGTTCCGGCACCCTGCCGGAGGGGGCAATCCCTCTCCGGTGGCCATCTTCATCATCCCGGTGCTCTCCATGATGAGCAGGGAGTAGTTCTCCCTCGGGGCTGAGGGTATGTACCAGTAGCTATGTGTTTGATCTCTCTCTCCCTCGTGTTCTTGAGATGATACGATCTTGATGTATCGCGAGCTTGGCTATTATATTTGGATCCTATGATGTTTCTTCCCCCCTCTACTCTCTTGTAATGAACTGTGTTTTCCCCTTGAAGTAATCTTATCAGATTGAGTCTTTAAAGATTTGAGAACACTTGATGTATGTCTTGCCGTGGATATCTGTGGTGAGAATGGGATATCACATGATTCACTTGATGTATGTTTTGGTGATCAACTTGCGGGTTCCGCCCATGAACCTATGCATACGGGTTGGCACACGTTTTCGTTGTGATTCTCCGGTAGAAACTTTGGGGCACTCTTTGAGGTCCTTTGTGTTGGTTGAATAGATGAATCTGAGATTGTGTGATGCATATCGTATAATCATACCCACGGATACTTGAGGTGACATTGGAGTATCTAGGTGACATTAGGGTTTTGGTTGATTTGTATCTTAAGGTGTTATTCTAGTACAAACTCTAGGGCTGTTTGTGACACTTATAGGAATAGCCCAACAGATTGATTGGAAATAATAACTTTGAGGTGGTTTCGTACCCTACCATAATCTCTTCGTTCGTTCTCCGCTATTAGTGACTTTGGAGTGACTATTTGTTGCATGTTGAGGGATAGTTTTATGATCCAATTATGTTAATATTGTTGAGGGAACTTACACTAGTGAAAGTATGAACCCTAGGCCTTGTTTCCACACATTGCAATACCGTTTATGCTTACTTTTATCACTTGCTACCTTGCTGTTTTTATTATTTCAGATTACAAAAACTATTATCTACTATCCATATACCACTTGTATCACCATCTCTTCGCCGAGCTAGTGCACCTATACAATTTACCATTGTATTGGGTGTGTTGGGGACACAAGAGACTCTTTGTTATTTCGTTGCAGGGTTGCTTGAGAGAGACCATCTTCATCCTACGCCTCCTACGGATTGATAAACCTTAGGTCATCCACTTGAGGGAAATTTGCTATTGTCCTACAAACCTCTGCACTTGGAGGCCCAACAACGTCTACAAGAAGATGGTTGTGTAGTAGACATCACTTGACACGTTCCCCACCAATGTGGTGGTCTACGACAAGCCGCTTCCTCGCGCGAAGAGCGGCAGAAGCACCGTCACGGAGGTAGTTGTCATCGATCATGGCGAGCACTCCGGCGGGGGTGATTACGACCCGCTCCACGCGGTGCTGCAAGACCTGGCAGCGCCCATCCCTAAGGATGCCGAAACCGAGACGCTGGAGGCACGCCGCCTTCAGCTAGTCGAAGGCGCCAAAAAGCTGGCCAGCATGAGACGTCTGTCAGAAGCCTACCAGCACGAGATGGACTGCGCGGTGGGCGGCACGCCGGCTCCAGCTGGGCCTAGCCGCCTTGGCACGGTCCAGCAGCGCGGTGCGGCTATCGCCGATCTATTCGGGGCGAATCACCCTGTCTACGCCACACCTGCGGAGAATATTCGAGCCGCCCAGGCGGCGGCGGATGAGCTGGACAAGTTCGAGGGCGAAGAGCGTCGCTTGATGACGGAGCGCGTCCAGCGACTCCTTGACGCGGCTGCTGAGCAGAACGAGGCCAGCTGCCGCACTGATGCGCCGCGCCGACGGAATGACAACCTGCTTCCGCGCCGAGATCAAGGCACGGAGTCTCGGACGCCGACTGGCGGCGTCCGCGGAAGAAAAGACAAGGAGCCGGCTGCCAGCCGCAGTCGGACTCGCATCACCATAGAGCGCGACCGAGAGGGCCGCCCAAGAACAGTGGAACGACGGGACGACTGTCCGCCTCCTCCCCCTCGGAGGGAAAGGCGAGTCTCCCTGCCGCCTATTGATCACCCGACGCTCGGCGACCACCTTCGCCGCTGAGAGGGAGTCGGTGAGAATGACGCCCGCCATCGGATCGACCGTCTCCACCGATCCCTGGCGCTTGAGGAAGAAGAGGAGTTGGGTCCATCGTGTTTCGGCCCCCGCATCCGAGACGAGCCCTTCCCCAAAGGGTTCACGCTCCCCAGAGAGACACCCAAGTACACCAGCTCCGTGAAGCCGGAGGACTGGCTGGTCGACTACTCCACGGCCGTCAGCATAGCAAACGGCAACAAGCGTGTTGCTGTGAAGTACGTTCCACTCATGCTCTAGGGCACGGCCCAGATGTGTCTGAACAGCTTAAGGCCCCGCAGGATCAACAGTTGGGTCAACTTCACTGACGCTTTCATCCGCAACTTCACCAGCACGTACAAGCGACCTCCCAAACCCCGCCAGCTCTCCTTGTGCGTGCAAGGCCCCAGCGAGTCAACTCGCGACTACCTCATGTGCTGGGCCGAGCTCCGAAACTCTTGCGAGGGCGTGCACGAGGTGCAGGATATTGAGTACTTCACTGCAGGATGCCGAGAGGGCACTGTCAGTGTCAAAACCGACGAATCTCGGGTAGGGGGTCCCGAACTGTGCGTCTAGGCCAGATGGTAACAGGAGGCAAGGGACACGAAGTTTTACCCAGGTTCGGGCCCTCTTGATGGAGGTAAAACCCTACGTCCTGCTTGATTAATATTGATGATATGGGTAGTACAAGAGTAGATCTACCACGAGATCGGAGAGGCTAAACCCTAGAAGCTAGCCTATGGTATGATTGTTGTTCTGTATGTTGTCCTATGAACTAAAACCCTCCGGTTTATATAGACACCGGAGAGGGTTAGGGTTACACAAAGTCGGTTACAATGGTAGGAGATCTACATATCCGTATCGCCAAGCTTGCCTTCCACGCCAAGGAAAGTCCCTTCCGGACATGGGACGAAGTCTTAAATCTTGTATCTTCATAGTCCAGGAGTCCGGCTGAAGGTATAGTACGGCCATCCGGACACCCCCTAATCCAGGACTCCCTCAGTAGCCCCTGAACCAGGCTTCAATGAGGACGAGTCCGGCGCGCAGATTGTCTTCGGCATTGCAAGGCGGGTTCCTCCTCCAAGTACTTCATAGAAGATTTTGAACACAAAGAATAATGTCCGGCTCTGCAAAATAAGTTTCCGCATATTGCCATAGAGAGAATAATATTTACACAAATCTAATCTGCTGATGTATTCCATAGTGTGACAACACCATGGCCAAGCCTTTATTCGAATCATTTATTTATCCCACCTCAGCGTGTCATGTGAGGCGGTTTCCTTGGCACGTCTTGTTAAAGCAGAGATCGTGTCCCCTTATTCCGGGATTCTCATCGATACGGGCGTGGGTAACCCAACCGCTTCTAGGACTCCTAGATTATAGGCAAGTCCAAACGGCCACGGAGAGGACGCTTGATATTCGCCCTCTTTATAAAGGGGCAAGGCTTTTATTTTTTCCCTCCCGTGCTCAATCGAATCCTTCCCCCACCTCGAGCTCAAACACCCGAAGTTCAGGTCAAATGCTCTGAACCCTCAATCATGTCCGGATCTAGCCTTCAAGGCCGATGGATGCCTTCCTCCGTCACGGAAGAAGACATCAAAAAGTTGAGGGAGGCCAGATATCTGACCGCCGAGTTTTAGCATCGGCTGCCTGCCCGAGGGCAGGCCGTCCCCTCCCCCGAACCCAACGAGAACGTCGTGTTCGTCTCCCACTTCCTCCGAGGTCTAGGCCTTGCTTTGGATCCTTTCGTCAGGGGTTTGATGTTTTATTACGGGCTAGATTTCCATGATCTAACTCCGGACTCCTTTCTTCATATCACGACATTTATTGTCGTGTGTGAGGCCTTCCTCCGGGTTACCCCTCACTTTGGCTTGTGGCTCAAGACCTTCGAAGTAAAGTTGAAGATGATCGAGGGGCAACATGCAGCGTGCGGAGGTGCCTCAATATGCAAGATGATGGGAGCTCCATGGCCCAAAGTCTCCATTCCAGAGGTGTCTGAATTGTGGCAACAGGAGTGGTTCTACATCACGGCTCCTAGAAGTGCCAAGTGGGCGGCCGCCCCTGTTTTCCGCTCGGGCCCTCCACCACAACTGATGTCATGGATCTGCAGAGGTCTGAGCTGGGGTCCAGCCAAGGACGTGCCTATACTGCAAAGCCGCATTCGAGATCTCTTCAATGGAGATTTTAGTTTGGTTGCGGTAATACAAGTTATGCTGGTTCGTCAAGTCCAGCCTTGCAAACGCCGGCCCCTTCGCTTGTGGGAGTTCAATCCCGAGGGACCGCGTGTCATTCAAAATTTCCTCGGCCTGACGCACGAGGAGATGTACAAGTCATTCTTCGGACCTCAAGTAGAGTGTCCGGAAATCACCGAGGACGCGTGCCTGAGCAGTAACCGCGCCGCCGAACAGGTAAGGAATCTTCCGGCCGAACATACTATCTCTCATTTGTTACGAAGTTATTTCTGAGAGTTTGCTTTTTGACCAGGACTGGCTAACAAAGGGGAAGTTGATTTGGTGTTCGGCCCCCCTCCCTGAGGGTTTGGACAATCCGGTATTGGAAAAGACGCTCCAGGTCGCACCTTGCCCGGAGCCCTTGAAGGAAGATACTGGGGAGGATAATACGGGCGGACGCGGGCCCCCAACGCTGCCCATTCTAACTGAGGGAGCGACCGTCTCCATGAAGGAAGACGATCGGAGGAGGAAAAGGACTGCGCCCGGGGATTCGGAAGCCGAAGCTTCCAAACGGGAGAAGAAGTCTCCCACAGAGGGTCCTACCTTGGGGGGTGCTTTTGCCGCACAAAGTCCACGGGGGGGATAATTTCTCCCGCGAGTCATAAGTGACCCGAAATACTTTAATAGCACAAGTATGCCATCTTTTTCTTCTGAGAAAATAACCACCGCATATATCTTTGCAGTTCGGGCCTAAGCCCCTCTCAAATGAGCTCGTCTTCGGGGGATCTTCTTCTAGAGATGATGGAGAGTGAAACGCCTCCTCCGGACTCCTCCGCTCCGGAAGCGGGCGACCCCAAAGTGTCATCGCGGAGGGCCTCTCCGAGTCCGATGAGGCCAGAAGATAATCCCATTGACCCCCGAAGCTCCCAGTGTCTGGATCCCGAAGAGAGCAGACAAAAGAGTCCGACACCGTCTAGTGTGCGATCGGATGTTCGGAGGGAGTTGGTGGGCGAGTGGCCATCTTAGATGAACACTGTATGCTGATGAATACGGTGATGGAGAGAATCGCGTCCACCGAAAGCGGATTGCATGAAGCTTTTATGAGTCTATGATAGGCTTTGAGGTACATAAAACAATGTATGATAGTCCTGCACATGCTAGGTGTGCCCTGTGTAGATAGTAGCCCCTGAGACTCTGGTTGTCGTCGGAAATGACGATGAACAGAGGATCATATTCCCAGGTAATAACCATACTGCCTCTATGTGCAGGTGATGGAAGCTCCGGTGGCTAGCCGGACTAGCGAGTTTGCCCATTTAAAACGGCAGTTGGATGCAGCAGACGCCGACATCGAGCTTGTTAACAAAAGGCTTGACGAGGCACAGGGTAAGTGTCATTATCTGGTAAACGCCACATAGTAAGAGCAGCATGATGCCAGTATCTTTAATATGTTGTGACTGCGGATGGAGCTGCCACTGTTGAAGCCTTGTGGGCAGAACTTGCCCGAGCCAAGGAACAGGCGAGGTTTGGTAATGCGGCTGCTTTGAAGGCGGCCGAAGAGTTGAAAGCCGAGAAGGCCGTGCAAGGCGAGAGCTGAGATAAGATGGCCAAGATGGCCATAGAATTAAAAGCCGCCACCGACCATTGCCGGGTTCTTGAAAAGGAAAACCTAGCGAAGGCATCAGACCTTGAGAAGGTTGCTGCGACATGAAAAGACATCCGTTCTGCTATGAGGGCGAAGAAGGAGGAGCTGCGGGAAGGTGGGGATATTGTAGCTAGGAAATCCTTTATGTTGCGGAGGAAGTTCGGAGATCCACGGTATGCCTCTCTGGATCGGCTGTGGAGTTCGGAGGATGTGTATATGGATTTGGCGGCGAGCGCTGCCGATGCGGCCAAGTACTTCCAGGGTCAGACGGACCGTGAAGTGGACCAGCTGTTTTGGACACAATTCCATTCTCCTGAGCGTCCGCTTTCATTGACTGACCAGTTAGCCGAATGGGCCGAACTGAATAGGTTGTCTGGACTCGCCATGAGGTCTGTTGTGGATCAGCTATGGCCGGAAAGGCCAAAACCAAAGAGCTATTTCAGCCTGGTGCAGCAGTTCCTTGACGTGGTGCCGCGCATTAATGTGATGAAGAGGTCAGCGTGCATAGAGGGCTCTCGGATGGCCTTTGCTCATATTAAAGCATACTGGGCGGCGATGGATGCTACCACTATTGCAGCGCGGGATTCGGCGATAGGTCGAATGGCTGCTGAGCACTACTTTGAAGAAGTTCTTGAGGGTGCTCGTTTGATAGAGACCCAGTGCTCAAAAGATATTATGTTTGAGTGACATGTAATCTCATTGTAAGCGAAATGCTTTTATAAATTCTTATAAGGCTATTTTTATACTTTTGCCTAAAAGTAATATGATGCCTCCTGGGCGGCCGTTTATGTATACATGTGTATAACCTGAAAGATTGCAGCCGTCGGCTTCAACCCCCACGCATATAATGCGGGGGTGCTCGCAAAAAACACGCATTCACACTTAACCCAACGTCTTGGTCCTTGTAAGGAGGTGATAGCGGAGCGAGCGGGGCAACTGGATTATAATGCTTTAGCACTTTCACTTAGCCATAGGTGTTTGACAGTGGGGCTACTAGATAGCCCTTGGTGGCTCTGCACTCTCCCGATCCCGGGGTGCGTACATGCCTAGCCGGAAAATGGCCCTTCGTTAAGGCAGAGGAATTCTAACATTCCAACAAGTCATCGAGTGGTTGACCAGTCTCACGCTATATCATGACAGTCAGTTTTCGGCTTTCTCTACTGAGGTGCTCGTCCGGATGAACCAGGGCACAATCGCAGTAGTTCTCCTGGTGCTACCTTAGCCGGTAAAGCGAAACGTAAGGCACCAAAACACAGGAGCCGGGCAAACCCAACATTTGACCAAAGACAATGATTTGGAGCTGATGCATATAGGGCCAAACTCGTGACGCCGAACACTCCCTAAGGTATTCGGTCTTTGTGGTATAAACCAGGCCTAAATAATGGCCTTTGTAAGAAGCCCCTTGTGTCCAGGTACGTGCATTGTTCTGGTGTGGCCACATGCCAAGACGTCAGCATCCTTCTCAACGGTGGATATGTATTAACAAGAGACAGTAAAAAAGGTTTACGCAGGGTCTTAATCTAAAAAGAATCCTTGGAGCGGGTCCCTGCTGCACGTCTGCGCCCGTGTCTCTATTGTGCCGTATCCTGGACGGGTGTAGCACGATGATCGCCTGTAAAAGAGAGGAATTTAGGTGAAAAAGTTGTCGTGCAAAAAGATAGTTTTTAAAGAAACCATGTATAATTCAAGATGAGAAGAAATTGCCACTTGTCTGCGCGCGTTGAGCCCCTTGTATTGACAAATAGAGGTGTGCCATTTATTCGGTATAAATAGCGGCGCCGGACTTGATTAGTTGTGTCTGAGGTCTTGACGACCTATTGGATGATTTCGCTGGTTCGGGCGTCTTTAGTGTGCGGCTGCCAAGGCAGCCGCATTCTCTTCGGCGCGTAGAGATCGCTTGATATTTCCGTTCACTGAAATGATGCCGCGTGGACCGGGCATCTTGAGTGTGAGGGAGGCGTAGTGTGGTATTGCAATAAAGCGAGCGAAAGCTTCACATCCGAGTAGTGCTTGATAGCCACTTTGGAACGAAGCGATGTGGAAGGTTAAATGCTCGCGACGGAAGTTATCGGGGGAGCCAAATATAACTTGTAGTAGGAGGGAGCCCGTACAACGAGCCCCTGGGCCTGGCGTTACTCCTTTAAAGGTAGTATTGCTATGGTGAATTTTTGTTGGGTTTAGCCCCATCTCGCAGATTGTATCCTGATATATTAGGTTTAGATTGCTGCCACCGTCCATCAAGACTCGTGTGAAGTGATATCTGTCAATTACTGGGTCTAATACTAGGGCAGCCCATCCTGCGCGTCGGATACTTGCTGAGTAATCGCAATGGTCGAAAGTGATCGGTTGAGACGACAAGTGGCAGTACTTCGCGGTGACAGGCACTTGGGTATATTTTCTTGGGAGTGCCGCGTTGTTATTTCCCTTGATCACGTGTAACACGTTTACTGTTTTGACTTCTGGTGGAAATTTCTTTTGTTCCCCAGTGTCTTGCTTGGGAGGCTCGTCCTCGTCTTCACTTGGTGTATCCTCCCCCTTGTGTACGGCGTTGAGCTTGCCGGACTGCTTGAAGACCCAACATTCTCTGTGGGTATGATTAGCAGGTTTACCAGGGGTACTATGGATCTGACATACTTGGTCCAGAATTTTGTTGAGGCTGGACAGTTCATCCCTGATGCCTTTAGAGGGTGGCTTTTGACCTGGCCGAGAGCTTTTGAATCCGGCGTTTACTGCCATGCCCTTCGTGCTGTCTTCTTTATTCCGGCGTTTGTTATTGCTGTTGCGCCGTGATTTCCCGTTTCCATCTCTAACTTCAGATGTACTGGGGTCGCTGGTGCTGCATCTGGCTAGCCAGCTGTCCTCACCCGCGCAAAAGCGGGTCATGAGGTTTGTTAATGCGGCCATCGTTCTCGGCTTATTTTGGCCGAGGTGTCTAGCGAGCCATTCGTCACGGACGCTATGCTTAAAAGCTGCCAAGGCTTCGGCGTCCGGACAGTCGACAATCTGGTTCTTTTTAGTAAGAAACATGTTCCAAAGCTTTCGGGCTGACTCTCCGGGCTGTTGAGTTATATGACTCAAATCGTCCGCATCCGGAGGTCGGACATAAGTCCCTTGAAAATTTGCCCGAAAGGCGTCTTCGAGCTCTTCCCAACTTCCAATGGAGCTTTCAAGGAGGCCTTTAAGCCAGTGACGAGTTGGCCCTTTGAGCTTGAGGGGTAAGTACTTGATGGCGTGGAGATCATCTCCTCGAGCCATATGGATATGAAGGATGTAGTCCTCAATCCAGACCCCAGGGTCTGTTGTTCCGTCGTATGTCTATATGTTTATGGGTTTGAATCCCTTTGGAAATTCATGGTCCAGCACCTCATCGGTGAAACATACGGGGTGTGCGGCACCCCTGTAGCTGGGTGTACCGCGTTGTTCGGATGTTTGTTGTGTTGCATTGTATGCTGAGGCGCGCTTGCGTGGTCCATAGATGGATCTTGTTGCGTCGTCCTTTGGGTGCGAGCCCTCGCGTGGGTCGCGTGTTGTATTGTGAGTGGCGTTGTATGCCACTGTGTTGGTAGAGGGGTCGTCTATCCGACCAGGTGGCTGCTTTGATATTTGGTTGTGGGGGGTCTGAGGCCTCCTTATCGAATTCAGGCAGCAGCTTCCGCTTTGGGTAGCTCTTGGAGGGGCGATTGTCGCCGTACCTCGCTGTTGTGTTGAGTATTTTACTCCATCCTTGAGCCTTTGCTTCTGCTTTTTAAGACTCCTCACGGTGGCAACAAGCCTTTTACGGGCATTCTGCTGCTCCGGGTGCCTGTCCGGCGTTATGTCGTCCGGACCATTATCCTTGATAGAATTTGTTTGTTTGGTTTGATTATCCGGGTTGCCGTTGTCCGGCAGCAGTTCGCCCTGCTCCAGTGCTGGGTCTGTGTGATCGTTATTTCTATCGAGGCGAGATTTGGGGCGGCGCTTGCGTCGCCGCTTTGACTGCTTTTCGAGGGAACAAGCCTTCGGTGCGTCCTTCCGCTCCTCGTCGTCATCTTTTGGTGCGTCCACCATGTATACGTCATATGACGAGGTGGCTTTCCAGGGCCCAATAGGCGCTGGTTCTTGATTTTCTCCTTCATCGGCGTCCATACCGTCAATGTCTTCGGAGTCGAAGTCGAGCATGTCGGTTAAATCGTCGACAGTGGCTACAAAGTGGGTGGTGGGTGGGCTTTGAATTTCTTCATCGTCCGTATCCCAACCTTGCTGACCGTAGTCCGGCCAGGGCTCTCCTGATAAAGAGGGAGACTTTAGTGTCTTCAGAATATCGCCGAAAGGCGAGTGCTGAAAGATGTCCGCGGCAGTAAACTGCATGATCGGCGCTCGATCGGATTCGATCGGCAGGGGCGCTAAGGGTTCGGAGTCCGGAGAGGAGCCCGGCTCTTTGGAGTCACGAGTCTCGCGGAGTGCGGGGCTGGTGTTTGTCTCGATCGCCGTTGGGATCGCAGCCCCCGAGGCGGCGTCCAACCACCCATCCTCGATCGGCGCAGTTGGCTCCGAATTAAGGGTCGAAGCCGATGCGGGTGCGGCCTTCAGGGCACTCTTCGGCGGCGGAGCTACATCATGCTCGTCGTGACAGTGCGGCGCGCTCGGCAGTGGCTCGAATCCGTCGAAGATCAAGTCCCCGTGGATGTTAGCCGTGTAGTTTAAACTTCCAAACCTGACCTGATGGCCAGGGGCATAGCTTTCGATTTGCTCCAGATGGCCAAGTGAATTGGCCCGCAGTGCGAAGCCGCCGAAGACGAAGATCTGTCCGGGGAGGAAGGTCTCTCCCTGGACTGCATCGCTATTGATGATCGTAGGAGCCATCAAGCCTAACGGCGACGACACAGAGGAACTCTCAATGAAAGCACCAATGTCGGTGTCAAAACCGGCGGATCTCGGGTAGGGGGTCCCGAACTGTGCGTCTAGGCCGGATGGTAACAGGAGGCAAGGGACACGAAGTTTTACCCAGGTTCGGGCCCTCTTGATGGAGGTAAAACCCTATGTCCTGCTTGATTAATATTGATGATATGGGTAGTACAAGAGTAGATCTACCACGAGATCGGAGAGGCTAAACCCTAGAAGCTAGCCTATGGTATGATTGTTGTTCTGTATGTTGTCCTACGAACTAAAACCCTCCGGTTTATATAGACACCGGAGAGGGTTAGGGTTACACAAAGTCGGTTACAATGGTAGGAGATCTACATATCCGTATCGCCAAGCTTGCCTTCCACGCCAAGGAAAGTCCCTTCCGGACACGGGACGAAGTCTTCAATCTTGTATCTTCATAGTCCAGGAGTCCGGCTGAAGGTATAGTCCGGCCATCCGGACACCCCCTAATCCAGGACTCCCTCAGGCACCCTCCTCAAGCACAGGCTTCTCTGCCATGAGCCGGAAACCCTCGATGAGCTGCTGATCATAGCAGACAAATACGCCACAGCCGATTCCTCCATGAAGATGGAGATTCAAGTCAGCGCAACCAACAAAGTGGCTCCTCAGGACCCCGAACCCCAGCCGGAGACACCAGTCGGCGTCAACAGCAGAACGACCACAAGCGTAAAGCCCCCCGCCGACTTCCACCAGTCGGCAGGCATCATCACCGACAACGGCACAAACTTTGCCAAGGGTGCCTTGGCTCATTTCTGCGCGACGCAGGGCATCCGACTGGACTTAGCGTCAGTTGCCCATCCGCAGTCCAACGGCCAAGTAGAGCAAGCAAATGGCCTAATCCTGTCCGGCATCAAGCCCCGGTTGGTCAAGCCTCCGGAGCGCTCGGCAGGCTGCTGGCTTGATGAGTTGCCAGCCGTCCTCTGGAGCCTGCGCACGACTCCAAACAAGTCAACCGGCTTCACGCCCTTCTTCCTCGTCTACGGTGCCGAAGCCGTCATCCTAATGGTCATAGAGTTCGACTCCCCTCGAGTCACCATGTACACCGAGGAGGAAGCAGAGGAAGCACGTCAAGACGGTGTCGATCTGCTGGAAGAGGGCCGGCTGTTGGCACTCAGCCGGTCCAGCATCTACCAGCAGAGCCTACGCCGATACTACAATCGGAAGGTCAAGCCGCGATCTTTCCAAGAAGGAGACCTTGTGCTTCGGCTGATTCAGCGAACAGCTGGCCAGCACAAGCTCTCAACACCTTGGGAAGGCCCCTTCATCATCAGCAAGGTGTTGGGAAATGACTCCTACTACCTGATTGACGCTCAAAAGCCCCGAGCGCGCAAAAGGGACGACTCCGGCAGAGAGACGGAGCGGCCATGGAATGCAAATCTCCTCCGAATATTTTATAGTTAATGTAGTATGTATCACGCTACCTTTTGTATTAAAGTACGAAGACTTCAGGCCCCTCGAGAAGATCTCAGGGACTGCCTTCTTTTATCTATATGATAAAGAGTTATGCCTATGAGTATGTTATTCTTTACCGCTTGGCACCGGGTTCGACTAGTCGGCCCGGGGACTTGCCGTCTTGAGCTATGAAATGACTCCCTGCAGCTGGACAAGTAGTGTGTGGCACTCAAGCCTTCTCCTGTTAGAAGCCGCAGATCCTAGAGCAATTGACTGGCAAGCAAGAGTAAGGTAGAATGGGTGTCCATATGAAAAATGGCTAAGGACTCAAAGCATGCACATAGCTTAAGCCGGTTTCCAGCCTTTTGTAACCAACTCTTGAGCAGCCAGCTCGCCGTTTTCTAAATTAACTTGCTAAAATCTCTAAAAGGCTAAGTACTTGCCTTCCCAAAGAAGCCAAGTATTTGATCTAGCGGCAGTCCGCAGAGCGGCTGTCCGACTAGCAAAGCGGCAACTAAGGGAAGGCGGCAAAGGAAAAAGTCAAAGAGCAAAGAGCAAGAAAAGATAGAATACGGATAAATATTTACATAAAAAGGCCCTTGGCCGAATCATCAAGCAGAAGTTCAAGATACACCCAGTGGGTGGAATTGTCTAGAATAACAGGTTCATTGAGACCACTAAGCATATAAAACAAAGATAAAGTGGCAGCCTAGGAAGCCGTGGACGGACTCGGAGGACCGGAGGGTCAGCGGTGCCAGTTGCCGGGGCAGTCGGCTGGTTGGTCTCCACCTGATCACCTCTGGCGACAGCTGGCTCAGTTGAGCATGGCTCGTTGCTAGAGGCGCAGTCGGGCTGGGGTTGGCCGTCTGCCTCGCCTTCTAGCGCCTCCTCCTCGTCTCCTTCCCCCTCCTCGCTTTCCTCTTCGCCACTGGAGTCGATCACCTTCGCCGACTTCTCGCAGTCGTCCGGGTTCAGACCGAACCACTCCGGCGGCGCCTCCTCGCCGTTCTCATCCTGCTCTGGGACGAAGACACTGGTGTCGGTGTACTCAGCGATCGATGCGACGCACCTGACGAGATCGTCCTCTACCATTGCCAGCTCCGCCTGAGCTTCCAGCCGGAACGTTGCTAACTGGGCTAAACTCAGCCCAGGATACCATGCCTTGGCGAATTCCAAGGCCCGGCGGGCTCCAGCCCGGGATGCAGAACCCTTCCAGGCCTCAAGATGGCCGGCTGCCACCTCCAACCAGTCGGCAGTCCGACTGGGGGTGCATGGCGCCTGCGTGTCCGGCCATAGGGTGGCAATCGCCTGGGCGTCGACACGTTGAAGCCGGTGCAGCATCCGGTGGGCTGGCCGAAGACGGGCCTCGATGCTTAGAATCTGCTCGTTAAGAGTTCGGGGGGCGTCGGCGGCAACGTGTGTGTCGTCCGCCCTCTGTGCTTCACAGTCAGCCTCGAAGGCTTGATTGGCGGCATCAGAATGGCCGAGGAAGAAGTCTGCTAAGAAAGAAGAGCAAAGAAACAAAGTTAAAAATTTACGGCCGACTCGACTAGCAGTCGGCAGCCCAGAAAAGGAAACAAGTGAAGGCTCACCATTGACAAGATCTTCGATTGCTTGGAAGCCGAAGACCAGCGTCGCCTCCTTGTCGGTCCAGGAGGAGCGCTCGGATGCAAACTCAGCGAGAAGGGCGGTCTCCTTGTCCTCCGCCTCCTTCTGGGCCCTCTCGAGCATCTCCTTCTGCTCCGCCAGCTGCGTAGCCAACCGGTCGCACTCCTCCGTCAGCCGGCCACACTCCTCCTCCCTAACGTGCAACGTGGTTTTGACTTTGCCCAGCTGCTGCTGAAGGGCGGCGTTGGCCTCTGAAAAAGGAGGGGGAGGGATGTCAGTCGTCAGCAAAGAAGAAAGGTCATCGGGGAGATCCGGCCTGACTGCTCAGCAGTCGGCCTGAATCTCGGGGACTACAACCCGCGGGTGCGCCAGCGCGCCCCCGCAGAGAAAGAAGAGAACTCACCCCGGCTATCCGACAAGTCAGCGGTCCGCTTGGCCAGCTCCTCAACATTGGCGTTGAAGGAGGTCGCGTGAAGATTGGGGTAATCCTGCATCAAAATTTCAGAAAAAACGTTGGTACCTGGAACTTGCCCATTAGAGTTCCGAGCCGCCTGCTCAGCAGCTGGCCCGAAACTCGGGGACTACACCCAGTGGGTGCGCTGGCGCGCCCCCACAAAGAAAAAACAAGGAAGCAAAGCAAAGAAAGGATGCGTACCCGGATGGCCGTTCATGACGCCAGGTATGCCTTGGTGCACTCCTTGATGGTGTCGCCCTCGGCCCGGAGCTTGGCTTGGACGTCCAAGAGCGCCTGGTTCAACGGGCCCGTCCCGCCTCCCCGCACCCACCCGGTGGGCGCGGTGCTCGACACCTCGGCATCCGGGATCGAGGAGCTCGCAGCGCCGGTCTCTAGAGGACGCGGCGCTGAGGGCGCCTTCGCGAGACGGTGGCGCGTCGGCGTACTGACCTCAAGGGCCAGGCCAGTCGCCGCCGCGCCTCCGGTTGGCGGCACTGGCGGGTCCGCCGGTTGTCCGCCTGGCGCGCCGCCGGAGGGTGGCGGTGGCGGCACAATGACCTCTGGCGTAGCGGTGACGTCGGCGTCCCTCTCCATGACCGGGTTCTCATTGTCGGCTTCCCCAGTTTGCTCCGAGAACTCCGGTGGCGGCGGTGCAAAGTTCAAGGGGACGACAAACACTGCCGACTGGTGGCGTGCGGCTTCCTCCGCACGCTTCTTCCCCGCATCGGCGGCCTCGGCCTCTGCCAGCTTCTTCAGGGCGGCAGCCTCTACCTTGTTGGCTTGCGCCTTCTTCAGGCGGGCGGCTTCCCGCTCCTCACGCGCCTCCCGCGCGTTCCGCTCCGTCGCCTCCCAGAGGTCGGCGGCAGGGTCAACCCACCGGGTGGTGGAGGAGGTCTCTGCCGACTTCATGACGGAGCCGGCGGACGACTTCTCAAGAGAGAGAGAGGGGCCCTAAAGACGGAAAACAAAGTAAAGAAATTTCAGACAGAATCAATAAAGAAATACGAAGATACGAAGGGAGGTGGTGCTTATGCTGAAATAAGCTGCGGTGTCTTCACCACCTTGCAGAAGCGGTTGGCCTTCGCGGCCGCCTCGTCCCGCTTGGTCACCGCGGCTGAGCCCTTGGGCTTCTTCGGCCGGCTGCCAAACAGGCTCGCCCCGGCCCTGCACTTCTTGCCGCCGCCTTGTGCGTCCGGCGGAGCTGACGAGCCCGTGCCCGACTGGCCGGCTCCTAGCTGGTGGCGTGGGATGACCTCCTCGTCATCATCGGGCCAGTCTTCGAAACTGGCCCCAAGTCTCGGGCCGCCCACTGCGCCGCCTCCTCCCTCGGCGTCGTCCTCCAGGGCCGCCACCCCCAGGTCGGGGTCATCAACATCACTCTCCGCCCGGCCGGGGAGGAATTCGCGGTCCGGCTCCACGGTGCCTGCTGTTGGCTGGAGGAGGGGGTTCTGACCAAAGCCGGCTAGTCAGATCGGACAAAACGGACTCGGCAACGAAGAAGTCAGAGAGAAAGAGAAAAAGAAACGACTCACCTGAGGCGGAGGGGCGGCACGTGAATGGCTCCTTGCCGAATTGCCACTCGTCTCGAAGGTCGCAGATCGCCAGATAATTCACCATATAGGCCACCTCCTCGTGAGGCATCTCCTTGGTGCACATCCGACTCGGGTCCCGGTGCCCGCTCATCTGGCAGATCATGTGGGGGCGACTTTGAAGAAGGAGCACTCGGTGGGCCACGAAGGAGGCCAGCAAGTCCGGCCCGGTCAAGCCCTCTGACTGCGCCAGTACTCGAAGCCACGCAACAGCACCGGCTCCCGCAGGCGTCAACGTCCGGGCCCGGTACGACCAGTTCGGTTGCCTCCCAGCCAGCGGGCCGGCTATGAAGGCCGGCAGGTTGATCTAGTCGCCCTCCATGGAAACGTTCTTCACGGAGAAGTACGACCGCTACCACATCTTCACCGAGTTGATCAGCTTGATGGAGGGAAACGGGTTGTCGGCCCCCGACCTCCGCACGGCGATGAACACGCCGCACTGAGTTGGCACGCCTGCGGCTTGGGTGCCGAGCTTGGAGTAGAAGAACTCTCCCCAGAGCTCCATGGTGGGGAGAACACCGATGAAGCCCTCGCATAGGGTGCCGAAGGCGGACAGCAAAACCATCGTGTTGGGGGTGAGGTGGTGAGGCCGGAGTCTGTAGAACTCAAGGAAGGAGCGGAAGAAGTTGCTCACCGGCAGGCCTAGGCCGCGCAGGCAGTGCGAGCGGAAGACGACCCGCTCGCCCTCCTGCGGCGCCGGCGAGATCTCTCCCCTCCGCGCGAGGCGGACCCTCACGAGGTCCTCGCCGGGCAACCGACGCGTCTTGCGGAGGAAATCGACGTGGTCGTCGTGGACCTCCGAACCATCCCAGGTGCCGGAATGCGCCGTAGGGGGCGTGACGGCGGAGGAAGAGCTCATCGTGAGTAGACTGCCGCAGCGCTCGACGTAGCTTAAGGTGCGGCGGGGAGAGAGAAGAAGAAGAAGCAGTGGGGAGGTGGGACGCACGTGCTCCGCCGTCTCCACTCCTCCCCCTACTTATAGCCCAGTGGGCTGCGAAGCCGAGGGGGCAGTTATGGGATTTACTGCGCCCACTACTCCATGCCCCCCACGTTTATCGTGCAAAGTTACTGTGCGCGGTAATTCCGTGGGAACCTCAACCGCCCCCCACGGCCGCAGCAGATCCGCTCGCATGCCGAGGCGTGGTAGTGGCGGGCCCCGCCTGCAGACATGTCCCATCTCGCGGATGGGTAGGCGGGCTGGCCCGACCATTGGTTGCCACATGGCGGGCACGGAGTGAGTGGCGGTCAGGAAGCTTAGCTCACACGCTACTGAGTTCCTGCCGGGGGATTCGAAAGCATTTTTGAACAAGTCAAAGTCAGGCGACTTCGACTCCTACCAGTCGGCCCGGCAGAAGTCAAACGAGGTCTCACCTCAAGCACTCGGAGAAAGAAACTGCTGAGGCTCCTCGGCTGATCGTCCGCGGCACCTCACCAGCTTCGGGGACTACTGTCGGAGTAATGGGCCACGGGTAGGCTAACCCGAGGCCCAGAACCTTTCAAAACATTGGGGCTGACTGCGCCCCTCAAGACACCAGGATGGAGAGCCATCTTCGGCTAATGGAATAGCCGACTGCCCGCATGCGGCCGAGTCCTAGAGGCGAGGTCAAGACGGGCCGACTCCCGCCTGGCGGCTCCCAGAGAAGCCGGCCCTGGGGAGTCGGCCCACGACACCAACAAAGCCCATGCCCTCGTAAGGGGGGATGGGACGGGGAGTGGCAACAGTAAAGCCCACTCCCTCCCCTTTTCATGGGATGGCTAGGCCACAGTGTGCCGTACCAGTGGAGATCTCCGTCCGGCGAGGCACTGTTGTCGTGCCATCCCTGACATCAGCAATAGTGGGCGGAGTCCTGCACCCACGACGGCCTGTCGGTATGGTCCACGGATGATGGGCCCTACCGGTCAGCGAGAGTCCAGAAGACGGCAAGGGCACCACCAGTCGGACCCAAAGGGAGTCGTCCTCCGGAAGTCGGCCTGCCCCTTCCACGGGTCCCACGCGCCATTAACCAGACAAGACGGGGAGTGGCTACAGTAATCGCCCGCCAGGTAGCAGGGTTGTATCCATGACCCCATGACCAAGCCTGCATCATTAGAAGCATGACTATAGTAATCGGCAGCCAGCAAGACTCGCAAGCGGCGGGTATGGCCTGTCGGCTCCGTACCAGACTAGTCGGCGGGGCCCACCAGCCGACGGGCCCCAGCAGTCGGCGGAGAAGCCGGCAGGCAAAGAGACTGACTGCTGGGCCTTGTGCCTAGTCGGTTTACCATTGTACCCCTGGGGGGGTAGGCCTATATAAACCCCCCAGGGCACCCATGCAAAGGGTTCGGATCCATTAGAACTAGACCAGACCTTAGAGAAGGGGGAGAGCTGGCCTAGCCTCTTCCTGTCCATAGATACAGCTCGAGGAGCACCATTGTACTCACTTTTGCCTTAGTGATCATGCGAAGACCCCGCAGAGCAGGACTAGGGGTGTTATCTCCTAGGAGAGCCCTGAACCTGGGTAAAGTCCGCTAGCGTCCGTGTCTACGCCTCCTTCCGTTTCCAGGCACCGGCGACGTTCTACTCGCCCCCACCATGATAAGCCATCCATTGGCATATGTCGCACGCAACCCTCGACACATAATCACTCTCATCATTAATAGTATGGATAGCACCAATAGTATAACAATTATCATCATCACAGTGAGTAATAGGGGCAACATCATTTGGGAGGGATACCTCTTAACCTTTACTTCTCCGTCTTTTCTTTTTCTTCTTCACATTATGTGTGGGTTCAATCCTCTTTTTGGAGCTCCTTATTGATGATATTGGTTGAATAGAAGGCTCCTCCTCGTTACCTGATTCATCATAAGAAATAATAGGAGAATATTGGGAAGTCTCTTCCCTTCCGTTAGTATTCTCTTCATCCTCTATTTGTTTTCTTTTCTTTATGTAATTGGCAATATAAGGATTTTCAATGCAATTCACCACACAATACATAAAAATTTCTTCTAGATCAATATCGAGGAATTTCTCAAGGTTATATTCTAGAATATGCTTAGTTATACGTTTCATTTTTTCATAACCCAAAAGCAAACTTAGTTCATTATGATGTGCAAGGGAAATCAAATCATCACAATTTTTGGACACGATACGATCATAAAACAATTTGCATTTGAGATTTAAATGACCATGTTCATTGCAAAGTTCACAAGTATGGTGAAGAAATTTTAAATTTTCAGCACAAACATCTAGCCTCTCTTGCCACCACTTAGTTTCCAAATACTTATGCCTCTTGCAAAATCTATCTTCCCTATTTGGTGTGTACTTGCAAACTCTATGCACTCCACAAAAATTGACATGCTTATAAGAGACATTTTCATTATGACTAGTGAAATCATCATTAGTACTATGGATATTCAAGGAGTTCATACTAACAACATTGCAATCATGCTCATCATTCAAAGATTTAGTGCCAAACATTTTAGAGACTTCTTCTTCTAGCATTTGAGCACAATTTTCCTTTCCATCATTCTCGCGAAAGATATTAAAAAGATGAAGTGTATGAGGAAAACTCAATTCCATTTTTTGTAGTTTTCTTTTATAAACTAAATTAGTGCTAAAACAAGAAACAAAAAGATTCGATTGCTAGATCTAAAGATATACCTTCAAGCGCTAACCTCCTTGGCAACGACGCTAGAAAAGAGCTTGATGTCAACTACACAACCTTTCTTCTTGTAGACGTTGTTGGGCCTCCAAGTGCAGAGGTTTGTAGGATAGTAGCAAATCTCCCTCAAGTGGATGACCTAAGGTTTATCAATCCGTAGGAGGCGTAGGATGAAGATGGTCTCTCTCAAGCAACCCTGCAACCAAATAACAAAGAGTCTCTTGTGTCCCCAACACACCCAATACAATGGTAAATTGTATAGGTGCACTAGTTCGGCGAAGAGATGGTGATACAAGTGCAATATGGATGGTAGATACAGGTTTTTGTAATATGAAAATATAAAAACAGCAAGGTAGCAAATGGTAAAAGTGAGCGTAAACGGTATTGCAATGCTAGGAAACAAGGCCTAGGGTTCATACTTTCACTAGTGCAAGTCCTCTCACAATAATAACATAATTGGATCATATAACTATCCCTCAACATGCAACAAAGAGTCACTCCAAAGTCACTAATAGCGGAGAACAAACGAAGAGATTATGGTAGGGTACGAAACCACCTCAAAGTTATCCTTTCTGATCGATCTATTCAAGAGTCCGTAGTAAAAATAACACGAAGCTATTCTTTCCATTCAATCTATCCTAGAGTTCAAACTAGAATAACACCTTAAGACACAAATCAACCAAAACCCCAATGTCACCTAGATACTCCAATGTCACCTCAAGTATCCGTGGGTATGATTATATGATATGCATCACACAATCTCAGATTCATCTATTCAACCAACACAAAGAACTTCAAAGAGTGCCCCAAAGTTTCTACCGGAGAGTCAAGACGAAAACGTGTGCCAACCCCTATGCATAAGTTCGTGAGGTCACGGAACTCGCAGGTTGATCACCAAAACATACATCAAGTGGATCACATGATATCCCATTGTCACCACAGATAAGCAGGTGCAATACATATGTCAAGTTTTCTCAAATCCTTAAGGACTCAATCCGATAAGATAACTTCAAAGGGAAAACTCAATCCATTACAAGAGAGTAGAGGGGGAGAAACATCATAAGATCCAACTATAATAGCAAAGCTCGCGATACATCAAGATCGTACCACCCCAAGAACATGAGAGAGAGAGAGATCAAACACATAGCTACTGGTACATACCCTCAGCCCCGAGGGTGGACTACTCCCTCCTCGTCATGGAGAGCGCCGGGATGATGAAGATGGCCACGGAGAGGGATTCCCCCCTCCGGCAGGGTGTCGAAATGGGTCTTGATTGGTTTTTGGTGGCTATGGAGGCTTGTGGTGACGGAACTCGCGATCTATTCTGCTCGCCAATGTTTTTAGGGTATATGGACATATATAGGCGAAAGAAGTCGGTCAGGGGAGCCACGAGGGGCCCACGAGGGTGGGGGCGCGCCCAGGGGGCAGGCGCTCCTCCCTACCTTGTGGCCACCTCGAAGCTTCCTTGACGTCTACTCCAAGTCTCCTAGATTGCTTCCGTTCCAAAAATAACTCTCCCGAAGGTTTCATTCCGTTTGGACTCCGTTTGATATTCCTTTTCTTCAAAACACTGAAATAGGCAAGAAAACAACAATTTGGGCTGGGCCTCCGGTTAATAGGTTAGTCCCAAAAATAATATAAAAGTGTAAAATAAAGCTCATAAACATCCAAAATAGATAATATAATAGCATGGAACAATCAAAAAATATAGATACGTTGGAACGTATCACAGCTCATAGGTCTCCTTCTGAGTCACTGGGTGAATCCTCAAGGTATAGTATGGCCAGAGAGATTGCTTGTGAGTGGAAGTTGCATTGTGATGAGGACGAAAGCCAACTGGGTTCTCAAGACCTTGATCCTCAACTTCAGGAAGCTCCATGAAGGTCTTCCACTTGACAGAAAGTAGCCTGCCATTTGTCATCCAAGTCAGAGTCCTGTTGAGGGAGTCCTGGATTAGGGGGTGTTTGGGTAGCCGGACTATACCTTCAGCCGGACTCCTGGACTATGAAGATACAAGATTGAAGACTTCGTCCCGTGTCCGGATGAGACTTTCCTTAGCGTGGAAGGCAAGCTTGGCGATGCGGATATTCAAGATCTCCTACCATTGTAACCGACTTTGTGTAACCCTAACCCTCTCCGGTGTCTATATAAACCGGAGGGTTTTAGTCCGTAGATACAACATACACATCAACTATCATACCATAGGCTAGATTCTAGGGTTTAGCCTCCTTGATCTCGTGGTAGATCTACTCTTGTACTACCCATATCATCAATATTAATCAAGCAGGACGTAGGGTTTTACCTCCATCAAGAGGGCCCGAACCTGGGTAAAACATCGTGTTCCCTGCCTCTTGTTACCATCCGGCCTAGACGCATAGTTCGGGACCCACTACCCGAGATCCGCCGGTTTTGACACTGACATTGGTGCTTTCATTGAGGGTTCCGCTGTGTGATCGACAAAAGGATCGATGGCTCCTCTGCAGATCAACTGCGACTTTGGCATCTTCGTCACCAGCTCGACTGGTCACCTTGGTTCGACCAAGAATTGCGCCTCGTGTTCGGATCACCATGTCCGGACGAGGGCCTTCATCAAACATCAACTCTGATCTCTATCAAGATCATGGAGGAATCATCTATGGAGCTCGGGGGCTCAACGTAAACATTGCCCTCAAGCGACCGTGCTGTTTTTTGGACAGCGAACTCGTATCTGCTGCCACCACCTCCTCGAGTATTGCTTTGACGATCTCTTTGGTGTAATTGTGCCGAATTGACTCTATAACATCCCTGGAAAATTTCGTCGAGTTCCAATGGAGGAATCTCTGGCAATCCACGATATACCGGAGCCTGTCAAATCTGGACGTGAATTTGGATGAGTTTAGGGTGTGGTGTCCAGCTTCTAGTTCGGACGTCCTTTGGAAGATCCAACCGTTGATCGGCTGCGAAATTCCTATATCTAACACCTCTCAAAATTTCAGATCCATCCGACCGTCCAAACTCCGGGAACCTTCCGATTAGTGCATCACTTTTCGGATCTGTTTTCTGCGCGAAAACGAATCCGACCCGAGTTCATCTTTTTTATGAACAGGATTTCAGACATCCCTTTTGAAGGAAGTTTTGTATGGGGTATTGTGTTTTGTTCCCGAACACATCTCACTAACTATAAGATCTTTTGAACATGATCTTCAACATCATGCTGGTGTCAAACCAGTCCGGCAATATTACTCCACAGCTGCCGACCTACGCTAGACACGACGTCACTTTGTTAAGCCGAGCTCAACTCTTCGGACCATCATCTCGGCAAGCCGAACAAGAGTCTAGCATCACGAAGGATAAATCATCATCAACATCTTCACCCCACGGATTACACAGAGCGGACATACCGGCATCACCGCATGGTCGCTTCATCAAGCCGGCATCGACCACGTCACGACCTGCATCGACAGGGCCGCACTATTGCTTCTTCAAGCTGGTGTCCATCACGCCGACCTACTTCGACTCATCGGCTGACATCGAGGCTTCGACATCTCGGCTGGACCGGGGACTTCGTCATCTCTTCATCAACCTACTCTGGACACTTCGGCGTCACTAGCCGACCAGCTCCGTCACGTTAGCTGGGCCGAGGGCTTTGCCTCGGCAAGCCAACCTTTGCCAGCATTGCCATGCCGTCGTTTTATCGCCCATCAGGCAATGGGTGTGCGGAGCGAGTCCCAATTTCGGGAACCACCTTCCTTCGGATTGCTACAACAAATAAACCAGTCGCATGGTGGTTCGGTCAGTTTCCGTACATAGTCCGGCGAACGCCGCATCCGGAGCTCGGACCGACCTGCGAATTCAGGCTTTGCCACACCTTTACCGCATCACGCCGACGCCCTGCATCGACATCCACCTCGGCGCCAGGCCATATTTCTTTCATTACTCACTTTGCATAAATTATTTATTATGCAACATTTTTTTAATTATCGTTATTACTATTATCTCCGGTTTGCACTATTTTTTGTGCATTGGAAAATGATCCGGGGACTTCGGCGTCACTCTGCCGGTCTGCATTAATCGTGCTATGTCACCACTTCGGTGTGTCAAGCTCTCCACTCCGCCACCTCGGGACCGGCTTGAGGGATGGAACCTTTCCCCGCATCAAGCTCGGACCGCGTCATCAATACCGAACACATTAACCAGCTAAGTCGCTTTCATGCTCAAAGCTTTAATTTCTAACTTGCGTTCGGTTCGACCAAGCATTATACATTTTTGGAAAAAAGTTGCTTCTAAAAAATTTCCTTGTCCAAACTTTGTTTGCGACGCATAAATTCAAATACTCCGTTTACTTGGGGGATTCCTTTATGAAGCTTTTCCTGTTGCATATGATTATACTTGTACAGCTTTGTTCCTTGTTCATGTATTACGCCACAATATGCACCACATTGACTTAAGCGATTTGCAAGCTAGGTTGCCTTGCTCCTGTGTTTACCCCTACGTTCCCGATTGTTCGGCTAGGGATTAAAGGGAGCACCTCTGCGATTGTCACGATCGGGTCACCCGAGTCGGACCTCAGACTGGGTGAAGCCGAAAGCTAGCGCTCTTATAGTTATTCAATGATGGTCGGCACACAACGGAACTCATGAGTACAAAAAATCTATTGCACAAGTCTCATAATAACAATGAGCACCGAATAAAGGTATCGGTGGGGGTACTATTTTCTTCGAAGATGCTTCTTACTCTTCGCAGTAATATAGCATAAGTTCTCTGAGCGCGCTTTGTCTGTTACAGCCTTATGGCCTGATTGCCTGGTTATTGGAAACACCGTCGATATTCTCGACCGATGGAGTACATAACACTTTTCGGTCCTTAACCGAATAGGGAGAAGTCGACGGTCGGTTAAGACGCGTTTAAAGTTTGGTTGAACATAGATATGATATAAGTACTTTGGTACATGCAATCATTCTTCTACCCAAGTCACTTGGGGGCTCTTAAGTTTATTTGAGCCGTTTTATAATAAGTGCTCTTCTTCTTAGTCGTTGCAAAGTTCTATTATTATTATCTATCACTCCTTTTTTCGACGCGAGTGTGCGGTCACTAGCCGGGGAGCCTAATTTCTCTCTCAAAGCCGCTAGAGTTTAGTTTGCAAAACTGGCCTAATGAGAAGTACTCTACCCTCGGGATAGGAGGTTGAAGCCGTAGGCTGACCCGCTCGAAGTCTTGAGATAGGATGTGTCATGTTAAAGGACGACAGAAGCACTTCTTTTTTCTAAGACCAATTTTCGGATTGGCACCGAACACTTGATCTTGTTCGGACGTCATGTTTTTACTGACGTTTCTTGGTTTTCCAAGCTTTTTGGCACTTTTAAACTATTTGTGCTTTTCCAGCATTAGTCTCGCAGTGCAACGCCAGACACCTTTAGGGATTCGGCAAGAACATTCTTAGATATTGCTATATATGCATCGGTTTCGAATTGTGTCTTCGGTCAATAGTTGGGTTGCCCGGCTCCTGCACTTGCTTCCTACGTTCCGTTTTGTTCGGCTAGGCGTGCAAAGGGAGAACCACTGCGATTGTGCTTCCAGCTCACATGGTTAAGCACCTTAGTGGAGAAAGCCGAAAACTGACTGTCACAATAAGCGTAAACTGGTCAGCGATCCGATGACTATGATGGGCCATTCATAACATTGGCCGAAGTGTTTACGGCTTGCCCTCGACTGTCGCCGAACACTACCGGGGGCTATTAACTGGCCTCCCAAACTAAATCCTCGATACTCTTACATTCGAGCTGAGGTTTCATGATCATGCTTAGCATGACAACCCAAAGAAAGGAACCGATAGCGGGACTATTTTCTTTGGAATACATTTCTTCTGTTAAACAGTAATATAACATATCTCTCTGCGTACCTTTGTTTATAAAACCGTGTGGCCAGATTGCCTTGTTTGTCGTAAATCTTTGCCCTCATAAAGGCTTTATAAAGTAGGACAAACACTCCTCGGCTACTGGCCAAGGAGGTGGAAGCCGATGGTCGGTCAACAAAGTTTTGTACAATGCGGATCCGAGCATTAATGACGTAAAGTACTTGGATACATAGAGTCATTACACATAATTTGTGATTTTACTATGGATATTGATCCTTAATTCGGCCACCCGTGCTCGCATTAAGGCTGGGGGGGCTACTGGGCTTCGGGCTTATTATTTACAAATATTAAAGGGGCACATCGATCCCCTGATCTGGTGTTGCCACCCGACCAGTGTATCAGGGGCTATTGCATTGCTTGTCCAATGCAGAAAATTTTATGTGCAATATAGTTTCCGAGGAGATTTTGATCCTCAGGTTGGTCGGCCACACCCAACCTGAGTCTTGAGGACTGAGCACGCCGCTTTTGTGTCCCGAAGTATTCTGCCGAGCTAGGACCTGATCCTCAGGCCGATTTTGCAAATCAACCTGAGTCTCAGCGGCTACTGGGATCAGCGGTCTTATGTCATCCTTCATGTGCATCTCGGGTTTTAGACCGATACACACCTTGAGGGCTACTGGCTATATATCTCGGCAGAGAATAAATTGCACCAATAAAAAATATTGACAAAAAATCGGCCCATAGTCGGGGTGGTGCACCACCTCGGAAGCAGTCTAGCATAAAGCTCGGGCGCTAGTGGCTGGCTCCATAGAGGGCATTTCTGGCATTAAGCTCGGCTAAATTCCTTCAACTTCTTTGAACCAAGGTGATTTACGACACCTCGGGTACAGTCCGGCGTTGGAGCTCGGATACATTCCGGCGTTAGAGCTGGGAAGTGCGGACTTGGGCGCTGGAGGTCGAGTGTGCGGAAAATGGATAGGCAAAGGAGGAAGAAGGCGTAGGTGAAAGAGTGGATTCTTATCCCCTTATATGGGCGGACGCAACTACGTGTCCCCACCAGCCTAGTAAAACTTGCTTATCTCCAAGCGTCGTAATCAATGGCGCGGTTGGGTTACCCACGCCTGTATTGATGAGAATCCCGGAATGAGGGTACACGATCTCTGCTTTAACAAGACGTGCCAAGGAAACCGCCTCGCAAAACACACTGAGGTGGAAAAGTGAAAACGATTCGAGTGAAGGACTTGGCTGTAGTGTGATGACACACTGCGGAATACGTCAGCAGATTTGATTTGTGTTAATATTATTCTCTCTATGGCAATATGTGGAAGCTTATTTTGCAGAGCCGGACACTACTCTTGGTGTTTACAATCTTCTATGAAGGATTTGGAGGAGGAACCCGCCTTGGAATGCCGAAGACAATTTGCGCGCCGGACTCGTCGTCATTGAAGCCTGGTTCAAGGGCTACTGAGGGAGTCCTGGATTAGGGGGTGTTCGGGTAGCCGGACTATACCTTCAGCCAGACTCCTGGACTATGAAGATACAAGATTGAAGACTTTGTCCCGTGTCCGGATGAGACTTTCCTTGGCGTGGAAGGCAAGCTTGGCGATGCGGATATTCAAGATCTCCTACCATTGTAACCGACTTTGTGTAACCCTAACCCTCTCCGGTGTCTATATAAACCGGAGGGTTTTAGTCCGTAGATACAACATACACATCAACTATCATACCATAGGCTAGCTTCTAGGGTTTAGCCTCCTTGATCTCGTGGTAGATCTACTCTTGTACTACCCATATCATCAATATTAATCAAGCAGGACGTAGGGTTTTACCTCCATCAAGAGGGCCCGAACCTGGGTAAAACATCGTGTTCCCTGCCTCCTGTTACCATCCGGCCTAGATGCACAGTTCGGGACCCACTACCCGAGATCCGCCGGTTTTGACACCGACACCTGTCCTCATTTGTTCCAAGATGGACGGTGGCATAAAACCGAGCCACCAAATCTGCATCAAAATCTTTGTTGAACTGCATGATCCTGAGGATTTTCAACTAAGAGCACATCTGAAGAGCCTCCCCAAAGTAGTCAGGATCCTTCTCCATAAAGGCAATGTTGATGAAGTGGACATCAACAAAAAGATTCTTCTTGGATTTGATCACATCAAAGTAGATGGCATACTGAAAACGGTTCCAGAATGGGCGGTTGACCAAGGCGGGTTCTTGATCGACCTCATAGGGGTTGCGCCGATGCTTCTCCCAGAATTCCTTGGCCGACAACTCTGTCACAGACTTGGTCCTTGGCTTGGGCTTGGATGCACTCATCTTCTTCATTTGAGGAGGAGGCGGAACACTTGATGAGGCCGCCGTTGTCTCAGAGGTGCGGTAGCACTTGGAAGTTGCACGCCCGGGGTTGATACGACGCGCATGCTGCTCAGAAGGACCATCACCTGGAACCAAACACACGGACACACGAAACAGCCAGGAAGAACGAGCATAAGCCACCAAACACAGCAAAAGAGATCAAAAATTGGTAGGAACATGATGGAATTGGGCAACCAGCGGTAGTACCGCGATCCATAAGCGGCAGTACCGCCCTAGCAGTAGTATCTCTCCAATGGGAGCGGTAGTACCGCTCAAGACGGGGAAACGGCGGTTCCCTACTGCCGTGGTCAAATCCGACACTACCGCGATGCTAAATTCAAAAATACTCCTACCAATTATCAATCCAAAAAGTCTAGTCACCTTCTCCAACCTACTCAAGCCTTTATTTAGCCAAAAATCAAGAGATGCAACCACTATTGCCCCTAAGACACTAGATCTGAAATCTAGACAAAAGGAGAAGAGGAACGGGGGCAATACCGGCATCCATGGCAAGAGGACGGGGTGGGGATCGACTCTACCGAAGGAAACGGAGAGGGATGGCCTGAAGATGGCGGCACGTCGGAGTCCTCCCACGGCGAGATGATGCTGGAGAGACGAAGAGGAACGAGTGGGCGGTGTTAATGGGTATGGGGGAGACGAAACCTCCCCCTGCCCCGACAAAACCCCTTAGTCCCGCCCCTCACCGGTAGTACCGCTTGGGTGGGCGGTAGTACCGCTTGTCAACATAAGCGGTAGTATCGTGCACCACCAGCGGCAGTATCGCCCAGCAATCCCCAAAGACTAGACACCAAACGGCTAGCTCAAAAAGAAGGGAAAACAAAAGGCAAGAAGAGGGAAGCAAAACACAGCAACGAGAACACTAGCAAGAGAACAAGAAACACACATCTCTTCAAGAGAGGGCGGTTGCCGAGGCCACCTATGTATGAGTCAAGAGGTATGGCGCCGCGAAGATTTTAACCTTGGGCCCATGACCAAAACTCGTCCTTGAAGCACAAGTACCATCAAAAATGGCTAATGTGAAAGACTTGATCAGTTTATGCATAATGGGGGGACAGAGAGTTCATTGAGAGAACAACACTCCCCCTATGTCCATGCCTACACCTAAACACGACAACAAGTTGAGTATGGTGGAGTGTGAAAGGGTTCAAACAACGTTGCTCGAATCAATGATATTAGCTCATGCCTTAACTCGCGAAATCTTGCTTCATCCAAAGGCTTCGTGAAAATATCTGCAAGGTTATCATGAGTGTTGACATAGTTGAACTCTATCTCCCCTCGCCTAATGTGATCCCGGATGAAGTGATACCGAATCTCAATATGCTTCATCTTGAAGTGTTGAACCGGGTTGAGAGAAATCTTGATGGCACTTTCATTGTCACACCAAAGACGCACTTTGTCACAAATGACACCGTAATCCTTTAAAGTTTGCCTCATCCAAAGAAGTTGTGCACAACAACTACCGGCGGCCATGTACTCCACCTCGGTAGACGAGAGAGACACACAACTTTGCTTCTTGGAAGACCAACTCACCAAAGAGCAACCAAGAAATTGGCACCCTACGGAAGTGTACTTCCTATCCACTTTGTCTCCCACCCAATCGGAGTCTGAATACCCTACAAGCTTGAAGTGTGCTCCTCTTGGATACCATAAGCCAAAGTTTGGGGTATGAGACAAATATCGAAAGATTCGCTTGACCGCCACAAAGTGTCTTTCCTTAGGTGCGGCTTGAAACCGTGCACAAATTCCCACACTCAACATGATATCCGGTCTAGATGCACAACGGTAAAGCAAGGAGTCAACCATGGAGCGATATACCTTTTGATCCACCGCTTTACCATTGGGATCTAAGTCAAGTTGGCACTTGACAGGCATTGGAGTGGAAGTCGGCTTAACATAATTAAGCTTGAATCTCTTGAGCATATCTTGAGTGTATTTGGATTGGTTGATGAAGGTTCCTTCTCTCTGTTGCTTGACCTCGAACTCGAGAAAGAACTTCAACTCTCCCATCATGGACATCTTAAACTTGGAGGTCATGAGTGCGGCAAATTCCTCATTGAAAGCTTTGTTAGGGGAACCAAAGATAATATCATCAACATATAGTTGGCACACAAACAACTCCCCTTTGACCTTCTTGGTAAAAAGAGTGGGGTCGATTTTCCCAATTTCAAAACCGCGATCTTGCAACAACTCGGTAAGGTGGTCATACCACGCATGTGAGGCTTGCTTAAGTCCATAGAGTGCCTTATCGAGTTGGTACACATGATCGGGAAAATAGTTGCTTGACATACACCAACTCATTAATGGGACCATTAAGAAATGCACTCTTCACATCCATTTGTTGCAACTTAAAGTTATGATGAGAAGCATAAGCAATCAACATGCGAATGGATTCAAGGCGAGCAACGGGAGCAAAGGTTTCACCGTAGTCGATACCCTTGACTTGAGAGTAGCCTTGTGCTACTAACCGGGCCTTGTTGTGAATGATAATTCCATGAGTGTCTTGCTTGTTCTTGAATATCCACTTGGTTCCAATGACATTGTGGTTCCCCGATGACCTTGGCACCAATCCCCACACCTTGTTGTACTCGAAGTTGTTGAGTTCTTCATGCATGGCATTGAGCCAATCCGGATCTTCGAGCGCCTCATAGACCTTTTGGGGTTCAACACAAGAGACAAACACGTGATGTTCACAATAGTTTGCCAATTGTATACGAGTGCTTACCCCCTTTCGAATGCTTCCAAGCACATTTGTCATGAGATGGCCCTTGGTTGAGAGCTTGGAAGCGATCTTGGCGGCATGACGCTCCAATTCCTTCTCAGGGGTGAGTTGAGGAGCGGGCACCTGATCATCTTGGGCGCCATCTTCAGCTTGTTCTTGATCTTGAGCTTGCTCTTGATCTTGAACTTGCTCGAAGGAGATAACTTGACCTTGGGCATCACTTGGTGATTCAACACCGTCTTGAGATTGATCTTGCCCTTGGTCTTGTTCATGATGTTGAGGGCCTTCACTTTGTTCTTCGGAAGCGTGTGGGACTTGGGTTGGTGATGGCTCCACTTGAGTGGAGCATTGTCCTTCTCCTTCGGCCACAAGAGGTTCCTCAATGGGTAGGATAAAGCTAACTCCCATTCTTCTTATGGCTTGGGGAGGAATTTCATCACCTACATCACAAATGCCACTTTGCTCCACTTGGGAGCCGTTATTCTCATCAAACTCCACGTTACATGTCTCCTCAATGAGTCCCGTGGACTTATTGAGGACACGGTAATCATGAGAGTTGGTAGCATAACCAACAAATATGCCCTCATAAGCTCTAGCCTCAAATTTAGACAAACGAACACCTTTCTTGAGAACGAAACACTTACACCCGAACACCCGGAAGTACTTGAGGTTGGGCTTGTTACCGGTGAGTATCTCATAAGGAGTCTTTTTCAAGCCCTTGCGGAGGTAGAGCCGATTGGATGCATGACAAGCGGTGTTGATGGCTTCGGCCCAAAAGTTGTACGGAGACTTGAACTCCACCATCATGGTCCTTGCTGCATCCATGAACGTCCGGTTCTTCCTCTCCGCTACACCATTTTGTTGAGGGGTGTATGGTGCAGAATATTGATGCTTGATCCCCTCATCACTAAGGAACTCATGAAAGGTGTAGTTCTTGAACTCGGTGCCATTATCGCTTCTTATTGTCAAGATATTTGCATTGTGTTGTCGTTGGGCTTCATTTGCAAAGTCAGTGACAGTTTGTTGGGTCTCGCTCTTCCTCTTGAAGAAGTATACCCAAGTGTATCTTGAATAATCATCCACAATCACCAAGAAATACTTCCTATCCCCAAGAGTATCAAAGGATGGAGGCCCAAAGAGATCCAAGTGAAGGAGCTCCAAAGGCCTCTTCGAGTAGATGATAGTCGTGGGAGGGTGAGTCTTTTCATGAAGCTTTCCTTCAATACAAGCATCGCAAGCACGATCTTTAGCAAAACTAACATTTGTTAGTCCACAGACATGGTCCCCCTTGAGAAGACTTTGCAAAGATCTCATATTGACATGGGCTAAACGGCGATTCAAAGCCATCCCACGTCAACTTTAGCCATTAGGCATGTCGCGGTCTTAGTGGGTCGCTCCGAAAAGTTAATCACATAGAGACCGTTCTCGACATGCCCAACAAAGGCTACTTTAAGAGTCTTGCTCCACAAGAGGGCCACGGTATCAACATCAAAGAAAGTGGAAAAGCCCATGAGTGAAAGTTGACGAACGGAAACTAAATTGTATGCAAGGGACTCAACAAGCATGACCTTCTCGATCGTGAGATCATGGGAAATGACAACCTTGCTACTACCTCTTGAGCACTGCGTTGGTTTTCCCCGAAGAGGAAGGGATGATGCAGCAAAGTAGCGTAAGTATTTCCCTCAATTTTTGAGAACCAAGGTATCAATCTAGTAGGAGGCTACGCGCAAGTCCCTCGTACCTACACAAAACAAATAAATCCTCGCAACCAATGTGATAAGGGGTTGTCAATCCCTACACGGCCACTTACGAGAGTGAGATCTGATAGATATGATAAGATAATATTTTTGGTATTTTTGTGATAAAGATGCAAAGTAAAATAAAGACAAAGTAAAAAAGCAAAGGAAGTAACTAAGTAGTAGGAGATTAATATGATAAAGATAGACCCGGGGGCCATAGGTTTTACTAGTGGCTTCTCTCGAGAGCATAAGTACTCTATGGTGGGTGAACAAATTACTGTTGAGCAATTGACAGAATTGAGCATAGTTATGAGAATATCTAGGTATGATCATGTATATAGGCATCACGTCCGAGACAAGTAGACCGACTCCTGCCAGCATGCATCTAGAGTATTAAGTTAAAAATAGAGTAACGCCTTAAGCAAGATGACATGATGTAGAGGGATAAACTCATGCAATATGAGGAAAACCCCATCTTGTTATCCTTGATGGCAACAATACAATACGTGCCTTGCTGCCTCTACTGTCACTGGGAAAGGACACCGCAAGATTGAACCCAAAGCTAAGCACTTCTCCCATTGCAAGAAAGATCAATCTAGTAGGCCAAATCAAACTGATAATTCGAAGAGACTTGCAAAGATAACCAATCATACATAAAAGAATTTAGAGAAGATTCAAATATTGTTCATAGATAGACTTGATCATAAACCCAGAATTCTCCGGTCTCAACAAACACACCACAGAAAGAAGATTACATCGAATAGTTCTCCACAAGAGAGGGGGAGAACATTGTATTGAGATCCAAAAAGAGAGAAGAAGCCATCTAGCTAATAACTATGGGCACGTAGGTCTGAGGTAAACTACTCACACTTCATCGGAGGGGCTATGGTGTTGATGTAGAAGCCCTCCGTGATCGATGCCCCCTCCGGCGGAGCTCCGGAACAGGCCCCAAGATGGGATCTCGTGGATACAGAAAGTTGCGGCGGTGGAATTAGGTTTTTGGCTCCGTATCTGATCGTTTGGGGGTACGTAGGTATATATAGGAGGAAGGAGTACGTCGGTGGAGCAACAGGGGGCCCACGAGGATGGAGGGTGCGCTTGGGGGGAGGGGGGAGGCGCGCGCCCCTACCTCGTGGCCTCCTCTTTTGTGTCTTGACATAGGGTCCAAGTCTCACGGGTCTTGTTTGTTGAGAAAATCACGTTCCTGAAGGTTTCATTCCGTTTGGACTCCGTTTGATATTCCTGTTCTTCGAAACCCTAAAACAGGCAAAAAACAACAATTCTGGGCTGGGCCTCCGGTTAATAGGTTAGTCCCAAAATAATATAAAAGTGGATAATAAAGCCCAATAATGTCCAAAACAGTAGATAATATAGCATGGAGCAATCAAAAATTATAGATACGTTGGAGACGTATCACTTGCCAAGCCCCAATACCTTGGAGGACGAGGCATCACCCCACTTGACATTGGTGGGCATAGATGGAATCTTGTGAACATCCACCACCAAGTCCTTGCTTCCGGTCATATGATTAGTGGCTCCACTATCTAGCAACCATGATCCCCCACCGGAAGAAAACACCTACAAGAGATAAATGCTTGGTTTTAGGTACCCATTTTGTAATGGGTCCTTTGATGTTAGCAACAAGGGTCTTAGGAACCCAAATAGACCATTCAATGTACTTATAAGGAGAGCCAACAAATTTGGCATAAACATGCCCATCACTAGCATGGCACAACACATAAGAAGGGTTAAAGTCGTCGGCTTTGTTGGGAAGGGAAGTTTTGCCCTTCTTGGCATCACCACCCTTCACGGTGTTCTTCTTCTTCTCCTTAGTAGCACCCTCTCCCTCCTTCACAAAGGTTTGCTTGAGAGGGGGAGGTCGTTTGACCTTGTCATTCTTCTTCTTGTTCTTGGACTTGGGTGAGTACCCAATCCCTTCCTTGGCCACAACTCCTTTTTGATTGCTCAAAAGGTCGTTGAGGTTTTTCTTGCCTTGTATGCAAGAAATAAGACCTTTCTCAAGTTGCTTCTTCAACTTAGCATTCTACTCAACAAGATGCACATGCTCACAACACGGGTTAGTATAATTTGCATTATCAATTAGCATCATATGAGGAAATGTGGCTTTCTCCTTGGTTAGCTTTACTTGAAGTTGATCATGAGACTCTTTGAGGCTAGCATGAGCACCCTTCAAGACCTTGTCAGCCGTGTCAAGTAGGTGAAACTTCTCTTTGAGTCTAGCAAGATCAACTCGAAGCTTGGCCTTCTCAGAGTTTAGCACACGAGAAACGACAATAGCATGATCAAGATCTTTCTTTAACTTAGTGTGATCATCATTGTGTGACTCCTAAAGAGCCAAACGAAGACCACACTCTTTCTCAAGAGCATTGGAAAGATCCGAAATCTCATCGGCATAGTCCCGACTATGCCCGTCCATCTTAGAGATGGTATCTTCATGAGCCTCGATCATGTCATTGGCTTCACCAAGTTGTTCCAAGAGAGCAACGAAGTGCTTCTTGGATTTATCCTTGAGTTTACCCATAAAGGACTCAAACTCATTCTCCTCCACATTATATCCGTCAAGTTCATCAATGCAATCCGTCAATGAAGGATTATTAATGATGGTGGTTTTGATGTTGGGGATTACCTTGTTGGTGGCTTTGGCCATGAGGCACTTGGCGGTGATGCTCTCATTGGGTGAGTCAAAGAGTGACACTCGTGGAGTTGTCGCAATGGCAACGTAGGCCATGGCAACTGCCTCACCATCCTCCTCATCATCATCCTCATTGTACTCTTCTTGTACCACCAACGCCTTGGGAGGAGTCTTCTTGGTGAAGTTGCTCTTGTTGGGGAAAGGCTTGGCTTTGTCCTTTCGGCTGAGCTTGCCACCATTGTCTTCCCTCTTCTCATAGGGGCACTCTACAACAAAATGGCTCACATTGCCACAATTATAGCAAGTCCTCACACGTTGCTTGCCCTTCGTGCCACTTGAGTTGTTCTTGTTGAAGTTGTGTCTTGAGTTTTTCTTGCTCCAAAATTGCCTTGAAGCAAGAGCCATGTGTTCATGATAGGCATACTTTATATCTTCGGGGTTGCTCTCCTCCTCTTCTTCTTCTTCGTCCTCTTCTTCCACACTAACCTTGGCCTTTAATGCAAGGTTGGGCTTCTTTGCTCTTTGAGAACGTAGCACCGCATTGTCGGTGGTCTTGTCCAAGATGCTCATGGCCACAAACTCATCCAACACTTCACTTGAGGACAAGGTGTGGAAGTCCGGCCTTTGACGAATGATGGAGGACATGGTCTTGTGGTAAGGCATCATTGCCTTGAGGAATTTGCGCTTGATCCAATTGTCATCCGTGTCCTTGCTCCCATGATCTCGGAGTGAGACTGCGAGTTTGGTTACTCTCCGATAAAGCTCACGAGGTTCTTCATCTTCTTTCATTACAAACTCATCGGCTTCATCTTGCACCACTTCATAGTTGAAGCGTTGAATGCTTGCGCTTCCCTTGTAGAGGGAAACAACTTGATGCCATGCATCTTTGGCCATGGCGAAGGGCCGGAGATGAGGAAGATCTTCGGGTGGAATTGCATCTTGGTTGATGAAGAGAGCATTCTCGTTGAATTGATTATCCGCGACTTCTCTAGGAGTGAAGTTGCTTCGGTCATGCGGACAGAAACCTTCTTCAATGATTCTCCAAAGATTAGTATTCACATGATTTAAATGATGCTTAAAGTGATAGACCCAAGAATCAAAGTCCTCATTTTTCAGAATCTTAGGGGGAGGACCGACATGATTCAAATGAGTGGAAGGAATCGGTCAACCATAAACAAGTGGAGGTTCCACATGGGCAAAGATGCCGGTGCCATTTTTACCACTAGATGTGACGCCCCAAGACCGGAGCTTCAGGTGCCTTCCATGTTTTTCGGGTTTCGTCGTGTGTTTTGTTTTGCTTGTGGTATTAATCATTGCATCATGTCTTCTTGCACCTCTTCTTCAAAAACTCAACTAAATAAAATGCATAGATCTTTGATCTATTTAAATTGAGGGAAGAGTGACTTCTCTTTATAACTTTATCATCCTAATATTTAGGGAGCTATTATAGATATTCCATTAACTTGAAATCACCCATAACACAATTGCACTACTCTTCAACTCTTCTTTTATCCGACTCAGTGTCATATATATTTCCTTGTCATCTCTCTCGCAAGTCACACCCATGCATCATCACCTCTCACTTCCTTCTTTTTTTCATGTCTTTGCAAGTGATTTTTTCCTCCTCCTTTAATGTTCATCTCTTGCCTTACACCTCTCTGCCAAGTTTCTTCCCATTTGAAGTTGTTTTGGTTAGGTTCAAAAATGCCTCAAGTTTGAATTATATTCAAACTTGTTTTATTTTTCTACCTCTAAAAATGTCCAGGACAGTTTCATAAATTGTAGCACAATTTCAGGACCTTGGGATTATTTTCATATTTCCCAAATTCCTTCCATATGCCCCTGGCCTTTTTCATTTCATTTTCTATTTGAAGAAATTTAAATAGAGGATAAGAAGCAGGGCATTCCAGTAGCAGCAGAGGCCTCGGCCCAGCTCAAACCCCTGCGCCAGCTAGCCAACCTCCCACGCCGGCCCGGCCTCCCTGGACCACTCTCTCCTAACCCTAGATGGCCCAAAGCCCAGCTCCTGCACCTCGGCCTATCTCCCCCTCGTTCCCTGCCGCCGCCAGGCATTTGCGGATCCGGATCGCCTCGATCGATCACCCCCTCTCTCCCTCGTTTCCACCTTGTCGACAGGAGAGCGCACGCATCGCTAGGGAGAGACTCCCTCGATCCCCTCCTACTTCGCCTCGCTCGACCCCAACACCCACGCCGGTGACCTGCCCTGCCTTGCACCAACTCCGTCTCTCTCTCCTCCCTTGCACCTCTACCAGCGCCAAGACTCCAGCACCATCGAGCCTCCCTGCATCCTGGACAAGACCGACCGGCACCAGTTGCCATCGCCCGTGGGCTCATCTGACCCGCGCGGCCATGGCGCCGCCGACCTCCATGGCTCGCCTGCACCCCGTCTCGTCCTCCCTGAGTCGGCAGGTCGATGCCCTGCCTCTCCGCCGTTCGCCTCCGGCGAGCAAACGCGCCATGGACTTCCTCCTCCCACGCCCCTTGCTCCGGCCATGGCCATGGCACCCGTGCCAAGACCAGCGGGCAGCTTCCACGCTCGAGGCCTCCTCCTCGACCTCGCATCCCTCCTCTGCGCCTCCTGCCCACCGGCAGGGCCTCATCCCTACCTCCGGATGTGCCAATCTCGTCGCCGTCCTCGCCCTGCGAGCTCACCACTGCACCGCTGCCTCGCTACAACTGCTTCTTCGCTGTCCCGTTCTGCTGCCTCCCGCATCCGGTCGCCATCGGTGCCCACGACCAGATTTGTGCCTCTGCTCATGGATGTCGCTGCCAGTGTGTGCACCCTGCTGCTACTTCGTCGGCCGCCTCCCTTCATTGACCACCAAGAACCGAGGCGTATTTTATTGCTTCGTTTGGATGCGTCAAGTTCCTCTACTAGCCGTGCACGCCTCGGGATTCGCCCAAGTTCCGACGATGCTTTTGTACAACTACGCCGCAGAGACCAAGACCGGCAAGTCCACACGGGAGCCAGGACGACTACTTCCATGATGATGCGAGTACAAGTACCCTCGACGTGTTTTTCGCCAAGTACCGCGACACCAAGATCCCTCGGATCAGTCAAGTTCATCTACGAAAACATGTATGACCGTCGTCGAAACCGCAAAGTACCTCTACGCACGGATATCGCCAAGTACCACAATACCGACGACATCCACTACTACTATCGCCGAGGGTTTCGTCAAGTTCAACTTCTTTGGGTACGAATGGTGATGACCCGAACCTCTACGGACGTGTACGACCACCGTTGCCAGAAGAACCGCGAGTCGCAAGCGCCGGGAACAACTACCGTCGCCGTGGATCCGACAAGTTCGCAAGAAGGACAACTTCCCACTATGACCCGTGAACAACTACTTCCACAACGACCATGTACAACCATCGTCGCGAGAACGTATACTTCCTCTACTTTGCACTGAACCCGGGAACGCTCCGAGAATGCACCCCTTCGAAGGTATAACCGCCGAGACGATGACCCATGGACCGAATGCATAAGTTGTATGAAATGCTCGTGTTTGCTCCGTGTCGGAGTTTTTCGGTGCATGTTGCCCCTCTTTCGCCTTGCAACCGACATGTGGGACCCGGTAATCGGGAGCACCCCACCATCCTTGCATGACACGCTCCCGTCACTTCCTTTTGCACCGGTATCCCTGTGGGCTACCGGATAACCGATATGTTGCCGTGGCATCATTTTCGTATTCGTCGCCGTGGCACCCCTTTCCTTTCCACCACGGTGACAAATGCTTCATAATGCTCTTGTCAATTTTTATTAAAAATGGCATAAACTTGCACATGTCATCCGCATCATGTTTATAACATTTAAATGCTTAAAATTGTTGTTTGCATTAAATTGCTAAATGCACATGAGGATTTACCGGAATTGTTGTTTGATGTTTCCGGCCTCATTTAAAATACCCAGCTGTGTATTTTACTCATGTTTCACCTCTTGCCATGTTTAACAACATTTAATATTGTTGGTACATAAACGAGAGAGAACTAAATAATTGATGTGGTGTTCCGTCAATATGCAACTCGTTGCATATTGAGCTCCACTTAACTTGTAGTTTTGTTTGTGCCCTTTACCATGCCATGCATTTTTAAACCGGACATGCATCATACTTGGTTGTGCATCATGCCATGTTGATGTGATGGTTGTTTACTATATTGTTTGCTTCTTTCCGGTGTTGCTCTTCGGGTTAGATCCGGTAACGTCGTGTTGTGAGGATTCATTCGACTCCGTCTGTTTGCTTTCTAAATGCTCGCTCTTTTGCTATGCCTATGTTGCGATACCTACCACTTGCTTATCATGCCTCCCATATTGTTAAGCCAAGCCTCTAACCGACCTTGTCCTAGCAAACCATTGTTTGGCTATGTTACCGTTTTGCTCAGCCCCTCTTATAGCATTGTTAGTTGCAGGTGAAGATTGGAGTTTGTTCCTTGTTGGAACATGGATATTTTGTTGGGATATCACAATATCTCTTATTTAATTAATGCATCTATATACTTGGTAAAGGGTGGAAGGCTCGGCCTTATGCCTGGTGTTTTTGTTCCACTCTTGCCGCCCTAGTTTCTGTCATATCGGTGTTATGTTCCCGGATTTTGCGTTCCTTACGCGGTTGGGTTATAATGGGAACCCCTTGACAGTCCGCCTTGAATAAAACTCCTCCAGCAATGCCTAACATTGGTTTTACCATTCGCCACCTAGTCTTTTCTTTCCCTTGGGTAGGCCTGCCCAAGGGTCATCTTTATTTTAACCCCCCGGGCCAGTGCTCCTCTGAGTGTTGGTCCAAACTAGAGCCCTGTGCAGCGCCCCCTCGGGGAAACTCGAGGTTTGGTTTTAGTTGTATGGAGCGCTCATCTGAGTGTGCCCTGAGAACGAGATATGTGCAGCTCCTATCGGGATTTGTCGGCACATTCGGGCGGTGTTGCTGGACTTGTTTTACCATTGTCGAGGATGTCTTGTAACCGGGATTCCGAGTCTGATCGGGTCTTCCCGCTAGAAGGAATATCCTTCGTTGACCGTGAGAGCTTGTGATGGGCTAAGTTGGGACACCCCTGTAGGGATTTGAACTTTCGATAGCCGTGCCCGCGGTTATGGGCAGATGGGAATTTGTTAACGTCCGGTTGTAGAAAACCTGAAGTTGACCTTAATTAAAATACATCAACTGCGTGTGTAACCGTGATGGTCTCTTTCCGGTGGAGTCCGGGAAGTGAACACGGTGTTGGAGTAATGCTTGACGTAGGTTGTTCTAGGATCACTTCTTGATCATAGTTGTTCGACCATGCTTTTGCCTTCTCTTCTCGCTCTCATTTGCGTATGTTACCACCATATATGCTAGTCGCTTGCTGCAGCTCCACCTCATACCTTTTACCCTTCCTATAAGCTTAAATAGTCTTGATCGCGAGGGTGTGAAATTGCTGAGTCCTCGTAACTCACAGATACTTCCAAAACCAGTTTGCAGGTGCCGATGTTACCGAGTAGGTGACGCAACCAAGCTCAAGGAGGAGCTCGATGAAGATCTTGTCCTTTATGTTGATCCGCTTCCAGTTGATCAGTAGTGGAGCCCAGTTGGGGTCGATCGGGGATCTGTGTAGCATTTGGGGTAGTCTTCTTTTATCTTGGTTCCGTAGTCGGACCTTGTGTGTATCTGGATTATGTAATGTTTTATTCATGTAATTGTGTGAAGTGGCGATTGTAAGCCAACTATGTATCTCTTTCCCTTATGTATTACATGGGTCGTGTGAAGATTACCTCACTTGCGATGTTGCTTTCAATGCGGTTATGCCTCTAAGCCGTGCTTTGACACATGGGAGATATAGCCGCATCGAGGGCGTTACAAGTTGGTATCAGAGCCTTCCCCGACCTTAGGAGCCCCCTGCTTGATCGAATCGCTGGCGTTATTGAGTCTGGAAATGCTTTGAGTCATTTAGGAATTATATATATCGGAGAGTTAGGGCTTCTTTTTACTCCTCAGTCCCTTCATCGCTCTGGTGAGGCATCCTGACATAGAGTTTTGACTCTTCTCTTCTCAAATTTCACTAAAAAAATTAGGATCACGCGGGTATCTTGGAATCGTTCCGATGGTTTTGTGACGAGAACATTGTTCTTGGTGCCTCCTGACATTTAGGGGTTGTGGCAGTGTCCCGGGGAGTTGAGCTCCGAGGTGTTGTCATCACAATTTTATCATTGCAGTTCTGGAATACCTGAGTTTAGTTTCACCGACATCGAAAATCTCTTTTATGCAGTTGTTGGTGAGATAACCTCGACGCCACTCAGTACTGGGGCGGGAGTTCGGGAGTATTGCCATAACTCGTATAACGGATGATTTTCGAAGGTTGAGGTAAACAATTTCCGAAGGTTTCTTGGTTATGTGTTGAAGGATGGATACAGCTGGATGTAGGATTTGTTAGTTTGGGTGAGATATTATGCTTCCCCTGTATCCCCAACACCTGATTGCATAACCGGAAAGTTTCGGGAGTTTATAAGTGGGAATTCAAGTAGCTCTTAGGATATATTTCCGACAGATGTATGATATGAAATTGGGGTTCGACGTCTAGTGGTCCACCTATCCACGGTTGGTTTTACAGTGGTCTCGTAGTGTCTTAAAGAGTCCTTGGCTATGCCGACTCGGGGACGCTTCGTATGTCATGTGCACTGCCTTGTACATGATGGTGCTGTACGATCGAGCCCGTGTAGGCCCCACCACGAAAACTTCGGACGAAATCTCTATCATATGTTTGTTCCAGCTGATTCTGCAAGCCAATCATTGTTTTGTTTTGAGTTGTGGTATTCGAGTTGCTTCGAAGTCAAATGTTGATTCCATACCTTTTCCAAGTGGTGTTCTCATATTCCTATGTGAATACTAATCCTTCTCGATCATCGAGTTTGTCATTTCAATTTCTTTTCACCGGCGTGTTTCTTCAAGTGGATCCGATCATTTCAACAACCGCAAGATCAAGTATCAGTTCTTCTCAACGGTGTTTGTTTCATCCGTCTCCAAGTTGCCTTTGTTTTTTCCCGCCCACCCACCCCTTTTTCCTCAAGGACTCAGATTTCTTAATCAAGTATCCTTTTATTCATGAGAAGTCTCTCCATTCTTTTCCGTCAATGTTCTTATCCGGTGATGCTCACGAAGATACTAACGGAGCCTCAAGTTCATCATTATTCATTCTTTTTCTTCTCTGGTGGAACCAAGTCTAGCTTTGTTGACCATATATTTTCCTCGTTTCAAATGTTTCTCCATACCGGTGCACCTCATAATCATTCTTCTCTCGCTATTCAATTGTTCCGGAGTGCTCAAGATATCTCAGAAGGCTCGTCCTTTCATTCAAGATCAGTTCAACCTATTTCGAGGTTGTTATCTCATTCAAGCCATTTAACTCAACTGGTGCTTCGCTCTTCTAAATCATTCCAACGGTGTTTCTTTTGAGTGGGCCCTAACCCATAGGTTTTTTCCCAGGATCTTACCCGACTCTTCTTATTTTCCCGGAGTTTTTCAAATACATTTCAAAGTTTGACGTAAGAATGAATTGACATCAGTCAGATGTCTTTCTCCAAGATTTTCCAAATTCTTTTCATCGTTGGATCAACCTTTCCATAATTCATTCCGGAGTGCCTCAACAATTCATGGTGGTGTTTCTCATCGTCATTCTCAACATTTGAAGACCGAAGAAGAGTATTACCTCTATATCTTATCCGTTCTCTCAGAGATTCATGGTTCTAATTCGAGGCCATCCTCTTATAACTGTTTTGATCGTGAGAATTCTTTTCACCCATCCGGAGCATTTCTTGAGTTGTTTTCCATTTCTTTCCTCCGAAGGCCATCTTTTCAAATATTATTCATTTCAGCTGGTAGCTCACATTCTCCAAATCTTACCGGTGCATCGATCAAATATCCTCTAATCAGTTCTTGATCTCTGCGTTCTCATGTATCTAAATCCCCTCAAGCTTCTTCGTTCATTTTCTAATTCTTTTCGGTGTTTCTTTATATTTTTTCATTGTTCATTTTCAATTCTTACGGTGGTTCATTCAAGTTTCTCTTCTTTCGTTTATCATATCAATTTATTTGTTATTTCTATCCTATCGGTGGTTCATTGAAGACATTCCCAAGTTTATGTTATATCTCTCTTAATTTTCTCTACGAAAATAAGTAATATGCCAAATCCGTTGATTGTCATCAATTTAATTGTTGAAGGATAAGCATAATGTAATTCTTATTCTTGTTTCATCGACTAAATCCAATTCCTTATTCCGGAGCCTCATCAAAATTCTAGGTTTCAATTGTTTCATCTTCTCTTCCCTCAATTCCAAGCTCTCTCAATTTTCTCGTCATGAAGATCCATCTAATCATTGCGAGGATTCACCTTGTGTTTTCAACTTCTCTTTCCTTTCACTTGATCATTCTTTTATTACCGGAGTTCTTCATGGAGGCTGTACATGTTGGTTCATTAAGGATTTAATTCCCTCTCGAAGTGTTCATCAAGATTCTTTTCAGAGGAGCTCAAGCATTCTTCATCTTGTAATCCGTAGTGCAATTCTTTCTTACGTATCATTAGAGGTGGTATTATGTCATTCTTGATAATTTGAGTCCATGTTCCATGATTCACATGTTGTTAAGAATGAGATATTTTAAACCCATCAATCTCGTCATTGGAGTTATCTGGGGTTATAGTTCACCTAAAGCCTTCCCTAAGGATTGTTGCTAATTATGGTGCTTATAAATGATCCAAGTTCTTCATTTATCCTCCCGGCGAGGCAAGTTTTCTCGTCTCCTTGTTCATATCAATCCAATTCTGCTTCTCGTGAGTGGCAGGTTGACACCTCATAATTTGAGATGTATTCCATAAGACCATATCAAGATTATTCTTTCCGTTGTTGGTTTTTCCAACAACTCCGTTCAAACCTTCCCCAAGGATGCCTGTTCAAGCTCTTTTGTGGCAGAAATTGGCATTTTCTTCTCCATTCTCCTATTTCAATTATCTATCCTCTATTCTTTTGTTCCGGAGGCATTATGATGTTGCTCTTTTCAACCCATCATCTCATTTTGTCAAGATCATGTTCTTTTCATGCCTATCCATTTAACCGGAGTGTTGTGCCCTTTTGCTCAAGTTATTTTCACTTTATCATTCCTTGTACATCTCGTTTTAACCGGAGTGCTTGCATGTACTTCTTGTACTTTGCAACCTTTCTCTTGTGTCTTTCAACCTACAGGGTTCTCGTGATGTTCCTTGTTCCTCTTTTCTAACGGAGGTTTTCAACTTTATTCATCTTCATTGTATTCTTGCTTTCAAATTTGTTCAACCTCTCAAGGTTCCTTGGTTTGACTCATTGGTCAAAGACGCAACTTAGTTTTACCTCTTCTCTTTCTCTTCCGTTTTCCCTCCGGTGCCATTCTAGATCTCGGGACGAGATCCTCTCATAGTGGTGGAGTGTTGTGATGCCCCAAGACCGGAGCTTCAGGTGCCTTCCATGTTTCCGGGTTTCGTCGTGTGTTTTGTTTTGCTTGTGGCATTCATCATTGCATCATGTCTTCTTGGACCTCTTCTTCAAAAACTCAACTAAATAAAATGCATAGATCTTTGATCTATTTAAATTGAGGGAAGAATGACTTCTCTTTATAACTTTATCCTCCTAATATTTCGGGAGCTATTATAGATATTCCATTAACTTGAAATCACCTATAACACAATTGCACTACTCTTCAACTCTTCTTTTATCCGACTCAATGTCATATATATTTCCTTGTCATCTCTCTCGCAAGTCACACCCATGCATCATCACCTCTCACTTCCTTCTTTTTTCCCATGTCTTTGCAAGTGATCTTTTCCTCCTCCTTTAATGTTCATCTCTTCCCTATAAATCTTGCCTCTTGCCTTACACCTCTCTACCAAGTTTCTTACCATTTGAAGTTGTTTTGGTTAGGTTAAAAAATGCCTCAAGTTTGAATTATATTCAAACTTGTTTTATTTTTCTACCTCTAAAAATGTCCAGGACAGTTTCATAAATTGTAGCACAATTTCAGGACCTTGGGATTATTTTTATATTTCCCAAATTCCTTCCATATGCCCCTGGCCTTTTTCATTTCATTTTCTATTTGAAGAAATTCAAATAGAGGATAAGAAGCAGGGCATTCCAGTAGCAGCAGAGGCCTCGGCCCAGCTCAAACCCCTGCGCCAGCTAGCCAACCTCCCACGCCGGCCCGGCCTCCCTGGCCCACTCTCTCCTAACCCTAGATGGCCCAAAGCCCAGCTCCTGCACCTCGCCCTATCTCCCCCTCGTTCCCTGCCGCCACCAGGCATTTGCGGATCCGGATCGCCCCGATCGATCACCCCCTCTCTCCCTCGTTTCCACCTTGTCGACAGGAGAGCGCATGCATCGCTAGGGAGAGACTCCCTCGATCCCCTCCTGCTTCGCCTAGCTCGACCCCAACACCCGCGCCGGTGACCTGCCCTGCCCTGCACCAACTCCGTCTCTTTCTCCTCCCTTGCACCTCTACCAGCGCCAAGACTCCAGGACCACTGAGCCTCCCTGCATCCTGGACAAGACCGGCCGGCACTAGTTGCCGTCGCCCACGGGCTCATCTGACCCGCGCGGCCATGGCGCCGCCGACCTCCATGGCTCGCCTGCACCCCATCTCGTCCTCCTCGAGCCGGCAGGTCGATGCCCTGCCTCTCCAACGTTCGCCTCCGGCGAGCAGACGCGCCATGGCCTTCCTCCTCCCATGCCCCTTGCTCCGGCCATGGCCATGGCGCCCGCGCCAAGACCAGCGGGCAGCTTCCACGCCCGAGGCCTCCTCCTCGACCTCGCATCCCTCCTCTGCGCCTCCTGCCCGCCGGCAGGGCCTCGTCCCTACCTCCGGATGTGCCAAGATCATCGCCGTCCTCGCCCTGCGAGCTCACCACCGCGCCGCTTCCTCGCTGCAGTTGCTTCTTCGCTGTCCCGTTCTGCTGCCTCCCGCGTCCGGTCGCCGTTGGTGCCCACGACCAGAGTTGTGCCTCTGCTCATGGATGCCGCTGCCAGTGTGCGCACCCTGCTGCTACTTCGTCGGCCGCCTCCCTTCGTTGACCACGAAGAACCGAGGCCTATTTTGTTGCTTCATTTGGATGTGTCAAGTTCCTCTACTAGCCGTGCACGCCTCGGTATTCGCCCAAGTACCGACGATAATTTTGTACAACTACGCCACGGAGACCAAGACCGGCAAGTCCACACGGGAGCCCGGACGACTACTTCCACGATGATGCGAGTACAAGTACCCTCGACCTGTTTTTCGCCAAGTACCGTGACACTAAGATCCCTCGGATCAGTCAAGTTCATCTACGAAAACATGTATGACCGTCGTTGAGGGAGTCCTGGATTAGGGGGTGTTCGGGTAGCCGGACTATACCTTCAGTCGGACTCCTGGACTATGAAGATACAAGATTGAAGACTTCGTCCCGTGTCCGGATGGGACTTTCCTTGGCGTGGAAGGCAAGCTTGGCGATGCGGATATTCAAGATCTCCTACCATTGTAACCGACTTTATATAACCCTAACCCTATCCGATGTCTATATAAACCGGAGGGTTGTAGTCCGTAGGCAATCAACTCCATACACAACAATCATACCATATGCTAGCTTCTAGGGTTTAGCCTCCTTGATCTCGTGGTAGATCTATTCTTGTACTACCCATATCATCAATATTAATCAAGCAGGAGTAGGGTATTACCTCCATCGAGAGGGCCCGAACCTGGGTAAAACAATGTGTTCCCTGCCTCCTGTTACCATCCGGCCTAGACGCACAGTTCGGGACCCCCTACTCGAGATCCGCCGGTTTAGACACCGACATTGGTGCTTTCATTGAGAGTTCCTCTGTGTCGTCGCCTTTAGGCCCGATGGCTCCTTTGATCATCAACAACAGTACGGTCCAGGGTGAGACTCTGCTCCCCGGACAGATCTTCGTCTTCGGCGGCTTTGCTCTGCGGGCCGATTCGCTCGGCCACCTGGAGTAGATCGAAAGCTACGCCCCTGGCCATCAGGTCAGATTTGGAAGTTTAGACTACACGGCCGACATCCGCGGAGACTTGATCTTCGACGGATTCGAGCCACAGCCAAGCACGCCGCACTGTCTCGATGGGCATGATATAGCTCTGCCACCGAACAGCGCCTTGAAGGCTGCATACGCATCGGTTTCGACCATTGATTCGGAGCCTACTGCGCCGATCGAGGATCAGCGGTTGGACGCTGCCTCAGGGGCTGCGATCTCAGAGGCGATCGAGCCGAACTCCAGCCCCGCACTCCGCATGGCCCGTGACTCCGAGGATCCGGACTCCTCCCGGACTCCGAACCCCCCGCGCCCCTGCCAATCGAATCCGATTGGGCGCCGATAATGGAGTTCACCGCCGCGGACATCTTTCAGCATTCGCCTTTTGGCGACATCCTGAACTCTCTTAAGTCTCTCTCTTTATCAGGAGAGCCCTGGCTAGACTACGGTCAGCGAGGGTGGGATACGGATGATAAGGAAATTCAAAGCCCACCCACCACCCACTTTGTAGCCACTGTCGACGATCTAACCGACATGCTTGACTTCAGCTCCGAAGACATCGACGGCATGGACGGCGATGTAGGAGACGAACAGGAACCAGCACCTGTAGGGCGCTGGAAGGCCACCTCGTCATATGACATATATATGGTGGATACTCCAAAAAATGGAGATGGCGATGGAACAGTGGGGGATGACGCCCCCAAGAAACAGCCGAAGCGCCAGCGTCAGCGGCGCCGCTCTAAATCCCGCCAAAGCAAAAACGGTGATTCCGGCACGGGAGATAATACTACCCCGGATAATGCCGAAGAACACCCACCTCAGCAAGATTCGGCACAGGAAGATGGAGAAGCCAGCCCTCATGAGAGAGCGGCATACCAAGAGGTCGAGGATGATAACTATAGGCCTCCCTCCGAAGACGAGGCAAGCCTCGATGACGACGAATTCGTCATACCATCAGACCCCGCCGAACAAGAGCGTTTTAAACACAAGCTTTTAGCGACGGCAAGCAGCCTCAAGAAAAAGCAGCAACAGCTTAAAGCTGCCCAAGATTTGCTAGCTGACAGATGGCTGAAATCCTTACGGCCGAAGAGTATGAACTCGAACGCCCCTCCAAGAGTTACCTCAAGCGCAGGCCGCTACCCCGATCAGAGGAGGAAGCACCTACATTACCAATGCATGACATGGTAGACCGGCCACCTCGCGGCCGCGACAGAGAGGCCCCTCGGCCCTCCACCCAAGCCATGCCCCGACGCTGCTCAACTAAGGCACGGGAAAATGCGCCCGACCTGCGAGACATACTGGAGGATAAGGCAAGACAAACAAGATCGATCTACGGATCGCGCAGGCGCCCTACGGCATGTGACAATGACCTTCACTCCGGATACAACAAATCCGGCCGGGCTGAACACAACAGACATAGCTCTTCCGAGCTGCGTCGTGATATAGCCCAGTACAGAGGCGCCGCACACCCGCTATGCTTCACGAATGAAGTAATGGATCATAAAATCCCAGAGGGTTTCAAACCCGTAAACATCGAATCATACGATGGCACAACAGACCCGGCGGTATGGATCGAGGATTATCTCCTTCACATCCACATGGCACGCGGCGATGATCTACACGCCATCAAATACCTCCCGCTCAAACTTAAAGGACCGGCCCGGCATTGGCTTAACAGCTTGCCAGCAGACTCAATTGGTTCTTGGGAGGACCTGGAAGCCGCATTCCTCGACAACTTCCAAGGCACTTACGTGCGACCGCCGGATGCCGACGACTTAAGCCACATAATTCAGCAGCCAGAAGAATCGGCCAGACAATTCTGGACACGGTTCCTAACAAAGAAAAACCAAATAGTCGACTGTCCGGATGCAGAGGCCCTAGCAGCCTTCAAGCATAACATCTGCGACAAGTGGCTTGCCCGGCACCTGGGACAGGAAAAGCCGAAATCCATGGCAGCCCTCACGACACTCATGACCCGCTTTTGCGCGGGAGAAGACAGCTGGCTAGCCCGCAGTAACAACTTATCAAGGAACCCTGGTAATTCGGATACCAAGGACAAAAGTGGCAGGACACATCGGAATAAACAAAAACACCGCGTTAACAGCGACAACAATGAAGACACGGCAGTCAATGCCGGATTCAAAGGCTATAAATCCGGTCAGCGGAAAAAGCCATTCAAAAAGAATACTGAGGGCCCGTCCAGTTTGGACCGAATACTCGATCGCTTGTGCCAAATACATGGCACCCCCAAAAGGCCAGCCAATCACACTAACAGGGATTGTTGGGTGTTCAAGCAGGCAGGCAAGTTAAGGGCCAAAAACAGAGACAAGGGGCTGCACAGCGACGACGAAGAGCCCAAGCCGCCGAACAACAATGGACAGAAGGGCTTTCCCCCACAAGTGCGGACGGTGAACATGATATACGCAACCCACATTACCAAGCGGGAGCGGAAGCGTGCGCTACGGGACGTATACGCGATAGAGCCAGTCGCCCCAAAGTTCAACCCATGGTCCTCCTGCCCGATCACTTTTGATTGAAGGGACCATCCCACTAGCATCCGTCATGGCGGCTTCGCCGCATTAGTTCTCGATCCAATCATCGACGGATTTCATCTCACAAGAGTCCTCATGGACGGCGGCAGTAGCCTGAACCTTCTTTATCAGGATACAGTGCGGAAAATGGGCATAGATCCCTCAAGGATTAAGCCCACAAGAACGACCTTTAAAGGCGTTATACCAGGTGTAGAAGCCAACTGTACAGGCTCAGTAATACTTGACGTGGTCTTCGGATCCCCGGACAATTTCCGAAGCAAAGAGTTAATCTTCGATATAGTCCCGCTTCGCAGTGGCTATCACGCCCTGCTCGGACGAACCTCATTTGCAAAGTTCAATGCAGTGCCGCACTACGCATATCTCAAGCTCAAGATGCCAGGCCCTCGAGGAGTAATTACGGTCAATGGAAACACCGAACGCTCCCTTCGTATGGATGAGCATACGACGGCTCTCGCAGCGGAGGTATGAAGTAGCCTTCTCAGGCAATTCTCCAGTCCGGCCTTTAAAAAGCCAGACACTGCCAAGCGCGCCTGGAGTAACCCACAACAGGACCGCCTGGCACACTCTGAACAAGCGTAGCAATGCAGCCCCAACCCTAGTTATCGTGACATAGCGAAACCAGTACCTCGCGTACATAACTACGCCCTTGAAATACCATGGGCACAGGGGAAGGGGCACAATAACGGCACGCCCAGAATACGGCTTAAAACGTACTAGGGGCTGCCGGATTCTCTTTTTAATTTTTTCTTACCTTTAGGACTCCCTACTTCGGATGACCTGTTCGGCAATTCGACTGCCGCACAAACGATGCAAGATCCAGGGAGGCAGACAAGCCATGCCGCACTATGGAACTCCCAGGTGGTCTCTGTTACGAGCGGTATACCTGTTTTAAATACAATTCCGCGGCCTGCCCCCGGCGAGGACATACTGAATAGTCCAATATCTTTTGCTTACCGCACTATTTGTATCATTCGGCTTTGATAAATAGCCTTTATATAAACAATGCATAGCTTTTGTCTATTTTCTGCATTACTCTCCTTTATATATGTTCATTAATGACATGTTGCACCCGTACACTATGGTACGGCAAGTACGCCAGGGGCTTCAGTACCCTTTAATATGGTGTGAGAAGTCCGTACACTTTCACAAGTGCGGCACCTCGAACTTATAGCAATATATGCATCGGCTCCGAATCATGATTTGGGTCAATAGTTGGGTTTGCCCGGCTCCTATGTTTTGGTGCCTTACGTTCCGCTCTATCGGCTAAGGTAGCACTAGGAGAACCACTGCGATTGTGCCCCGGTTGAGCTGGGTTAAGCACCTCAGTGGAGAAAGCTAAAACTGACTATCATGATGAGGCGAGAGACCGGTCGCTGTTCGAGAGGTTTTTCGAGTCCCTAAAGACTTATGCCGCTTTGAGCGAGGAGCTGGATTTGTCCGGCCAAGGCGTGGATAGCGCCCCGAACTCGGTCTTCCAAACTAGGGGCTTCGCCGAAATTTAAAATTATAAAGTTCTATGGCTAAGTGAGAGTGTTCAAGCATTATAGTCCGATTGCCTGGTTCGTCGTGCTGAGCGCATCCCTCGAAGGACCCAACCATGGGAAAAAGAGCGCTTAGGTTTATCACCGAACACCCCAGCACTAGTGGCATGGGGGCAGAAGCCGACGACTGGCCATCTCTCAATTTTTGATAAACGGCCGCATGGAAAATAATATTTTAAATTCAATAAGCATTGCTTAGCGCATATGAACAAGTTTTCAGTGCACGGGATAAAAACGAGCGAGTTTATTCAAAAATTACATCCTTGGTACATTCATCCGCCACAAGGCGGGCACCTGCAAGAACATCCTTGTAATAGTTCTCGGGCTTGCGATGCTCCTTCCCCGGCGGCGGCCCGTCCCTCACAAGCTTTTCACCATCTAGCTTACCCTAGTGCACCTTTGCACGGGCAAGGGCCCTACGGGCACCTTCGATGCAGACGAAGCGCTTGATGACCTCGAGCCTTGGACATGCCTCCACCAGCCACCGCACCAGCCCGAAGTAGCTCCCAGGCAGGGCCTCTCCGGGCCACAGCCGAACTATGAAGCCTTTCATGGCCTGTTCGGACGCCTTGTGGAGCTCGACCAGCTATTTCAGCTGGTCGCTCAAGGGCACAGGGTGTCCGGCCTCAGCATACTGAGACCAGAACACCTTCTCCGCCGAGTTGCCCTCTTCAGCTCGGTAGAATGCGGCGGCGGCGGATACGCTGCGGGGAAGATCGGCGAATGCCCCTGGAGAACTCCGGATTCGGGTAAGTAATAGGTAGTTTACTTTTATATTTCTGCTTTGCATAAAGAATGCCTTACCCGCTGCTATCTTCTTCATATCCTCCAACTCTTGAAGGGCCTTTTGGGCTTTGGCCTTGGCAGACTTGGCAGTCTCATGGGACACTGCAAGCTCGGACGCTTGGGTCTTTGACTCAAGCTCCAAACTCTCATGTTTTTTCATGAGAGCCTGAAGCTCTTGCTGCACCTCGCCGACCTGAGCCCCAAGTTTCTCTCGCTTGGTGCGCTCCGCGGCCATTTTCTTTTCGGCCTCGAACAGCACCTGCTTGAGGGTCGCCACCTCAGTCGTGGCCCCTATAATAAGCAGTGCAATCCTGTTATTTTTTGCAATCACGCCTCCCTATAGGCACTTTTTATGTAAGGTATTTTCTTACATTCTTTCTCCTCGAGCTGCCGTTTGGCAAGGCCGAGCTCTTGCTCGGTCCGCTCGAGGCCCTGTTTCAGGGCACCCACCTCCGCAGTCAGTGCGGCGGTGGCTTGCAGCGAAGCCTGCATACGCATATTGACTCTTTTTGTTAGACTCCTGCAAAATTTAATAGATCCTATATTCGGCTTTTCTTTCCGAGCGCCAAACAGAGCATCAGGGGCTACTGTCTATGCGGTTATATTTTTACATTTTTTACTTACCTCGAAGCCTGTTAGGAGGCTAGCGCAAGCTTTAGTCAGTTCCCTCTTGGCGGACTGAACCTTCTGGATCACCATACTCATAATAGTACGGTGCTCCTCGTCGATGGAGGCGCCGTCAAGCACCTCCAGCGAATTGTCCGGCACCTCCGGTTGGACGGAGGCTGTCGGCTCAGAAGGCTTGCTCCTCTTAGAAGGAGTTTGCCTACCGCAGTCCGGAACTGTTGAAGATTCCGGCGCGGTGTCCGGCATAAAGCCAGACTTGGAGCCCTGGGGGGTCTTGTCCCCTTTACTCCTGGAGTCCGGGAGGTCGCCTTGCGGCTCCTCCAGGACCACCTCCTCCTGCCCCGGAGCTTGTTGCGACGCCACTTCGGCGTCGTCCGTAGTGCGGGGGGAGACAGCGGGGGGAACTGAGTTCACGTCCGATGAATCCAGGGAGCCGCTCGACGACTCGTTGAGTTCGGCCCGGGGCGGGTTGCATGATTATATTCGACATTAGGGAAAGTTGTGCAACAAAAGGAATATCATGAGTTACTCTGGTATCCGAACACTTACGATTTCGCCGGACGCCTGGCACTGTCCGGCCACTCCTCTTCGTCCTCGTCGGCGTCGGGGGCGTAGTCCGGCGGAGGGGTTTTCCTCTTCTTGGACCCTTCGCCCCCCCCTACTGGGGCGGCCTTCCTCTTCTTTCCTCCTCCCGCTGGAGGGGGAGAGGTTTCTTCTTCCTCCTCCTCGTTTCCACGGGAGGAGTGCGTCTCGGACTCATCGGACGACGAATCCGACACCACCACATTACTGGCACTCTTTCGAGTCCCCATGGCCTTCTTCTTCTTGGCCTTCTTCTCCAGCACCACATACGGCGCCGGAACCAGTAGCTTCGCTAGTAGAGCTGGGGCTGGGTCTTCGGGCAGCGGAGCCGGACAGTTAATCGGTCTGGATATCGCCCGCCAAGCCTGTCAAAGGTAAGGGAGTTTAGATCCCGCATAGAGTCAAACTATGAAAAAACTTAACATCTTGTAAAAGGTAAAAATAGCTTACCTCGCTAGCGTGACGTTGCGAGCTGTATCCGCGGTCCTCGGAAGCGGATGTGGGAGCCTCGGTGCCTTTGGTTAGCACCTTCCAGACGTCTTCATACGTCATGTCGAAGAGCCTGTTAAGGGTTTGGTGCTGCGCCGGGACGAAGTCCCACAGATTAAAATCCCGTTGTTGGCACGGGAGGATCCGGCGGACGAGCATAACCTGGATTACATTAACGAGCCGGATTGGCTTGTTCACCAGGGATTGGATGCATGTTTGCAATCCGGTCACCTCTTTTTCGTCACCCCATGATAGGCCCGTCTCTTTCCTGGACATAAGCCGCGTGGGGGGTCCAGAGCGGAACTCGGGGGCTGCGATCCATTTCGGATCGCGTGGCTCGGTGATGTAAAACCACCATGATTGCCACCCCTTCAGGGTCTCCACGAAGGAGCCCTCGAGCCATAGGACGTTGGCCATCTTGCCCACCATGGCTCCTCCGCACTCCGCCTGGCTGCCGCACACCACCTTGGGCTTGACGTTGAAGGTCTTGAGCCAGAGGCCGAAATGAGGGCGGACGCGGAGGAAAGCCTCACACACGACGATAAACGCCGAGATGTTGAGGATGAAGCTCGGGGCCAGATCGTGGAAATCCAGGCCGTAGTAGAACATGAGCCCCCGGACAAATGGGTGGAGTGGAAAACCCAGTCCGCGGAGGAAGTGGGGAAGGAATACTACCCTCTCATGGGGCCTTAGGGTGGGGAGAAGCTGCCCCTCCTCAGGAAGCCGGTGCGTGATGTCTTTGGACAAGTATTCAGCCTTCCTTAGCCTTTTGACATGGCCCTCCGTGACGGAGGAGACCATCCACTTGCCTCCCGCTCCGGACATTGCTGGAGAAGGTTGAGGTGGGAAGTGCGGGCTTGGGCGCTGGAGCTCGAGTACGCAGGAGATGGATAGGCAAAGGAGGAAGAAGGTGTAGGTAAAAAGGTGGATCCTTATCCCCTTATATGGGCGGATGCGGTTGTGCGTCCCCACCAGCCTAGTAAAACTCGCTTGCCTTCCAAGCGCCGTGATAAATGGCGCGGTTAGGGTTACCCACGTCCGTATTGATGAGAATCCCGTAAGGGGGGTACACGATCTCTACTTTGACAAGACGTGCCAAGGAAACCGCCTCGCAAAACATGCTGAGGTGGAAAAGTAAAAACGATTCGAGTAAAGGACTTGGCTGTAGTGTGATGGCGCGCTGCAGAATACGTCAGCAGATTTGATTTGTGTTAATATTATTCTCTCTATGGCGATATGTGGAAGCTTATTTTGCAGAGCCGGACACTACTATTGGTGTTTACAATCTTCTATGAAGGACTTGGAGGAGGAACCCGCCTTGCAATGCCGAAGACAATTTGCGCGCCGGACTCATCGTCATTGAAGCCTGGTTCAGGGGCTACTGAGGGAGTCCTGGATTAGGGGGTGTTCGGGTAGCCGGACTATACCTTCAGCCGGACTCCTGGACTATGAAGATACAAGATTGAAGACTTCGTCCCGTGTCCGGATGGGACTTTCCTTGGCGTGGAAGGCAAGCTTGGCGATGCGGATATTCAAGATCTTCTACCATTGTAACTGACTTTATGTAACCCTAAACCTATCTGGTGTCTATATAAACCGGAGGGTTGTAGTTCGTAGGCAATCAACTCCATACACAACAATCATACCATAGGCATGCTTCTAGGGTTTAGCCTCCTTGATCTCGTGGTAGATCTACTCTTGTACTACCCATATCATCAATATTAATCAAGCAGGAGTAGGGTATTACCTCCATCGAGAGGGCCCGAACCTGGGTAAAACAAAGTGTTCCCTGCCTCCTGTTACCATCCAGCCTAGACGCACAGTTCGGGACCCCCTACCCGAGATCCACCAGTTTTGACACCGACAGTCGTCGAAACCGCAAAGTACCTCTACGCACGGATATTGCCAAGTACCACGATACCGACGACATCCACTACTACTGCCGCCGAGGGTTTCGTCAAGTTTAACTTCTTTGGCTATGAACGATGATGACCCGAACATCTACGGACGTGTACGACCACCGGTGCCCGAAGAACTGCGGGTCGCAAGCGCCAGGAACAACTACCGTCACCGTGGACCCGACAAGTTCGCAAGAAGGACAACTTCCCACTACGACCCGTGAACAACTACTTCCACGACGACCGTGTACAACCACCGTCGCGAGAACGTATACTTCCTCTACTTTGCACTGAACCCGAGAACGCTCCGAGAATGCACCCCTTCGAAGGTATAACCGCCGAGACGATGACCCATGGACCGAATGCATATGTTGTATGAAATGCTCGTGTTTGCTCCGTGTCGGAGTTGTTCGGTGCACGTTGCCCCTCTTTCTCCTTGCCACCGACATGTGGGAACCCGGTAATCGGGAGCACCCCACCATCCTTGCATGACACACTCCCGTCACTTCCTTTTGCACCGGTATCCCCGTGGGCTACCGGATAACCGATATGTTGCCGTGGCATCATTTTCGTATTCGTCGCCGTGGCACCCTGTTCCTTTCCACCACGGTGACAAATGCTTCATAATGCTCTTGTCAATTTTTAATAAAAATGGCATAAACTTGCACATGTCATCCACATCATGTTTATAACATTTAAATGCTTAAAATTGTTGTTTGCATTAAATTGCTAAATGCACATGAGGATTTACCGGAATTGTTGTTTGATGTTTCCGGCCTCATTTAAAATGCCTAACTGTGTATTTTACTCATGTTTCACCTCTTGCCATGTTTAACAACATTTAATATTGTTGGGTACATAAACGAGAGAGAACTAAATAATTGATGTGGTGTTCCGTCAATATGCAACTCGTTGCATATTGAGCTCCACTTAACTTGTAGTTTTGTTTGTGCCCTTTGCCATGCCATGCATTTTTAAACCGTACATGCATCATACTTGGTTGTGCATCATGCCATGTTGATGTGATGGTTGTTTACTATGTTGTTTGCTTCTTTCCGGTGTTGCTTCTTCGGGTTAGATCTGGTAACGTCGTGTTGTGAGGATTCGTTCGACTCCGTCCATTTGTCTTCTTCATGGACTCCTTCTTCCTTGCGGGATTTCAGGCAAGATGACCATACCCTTGAAATCACTTCTATCTTTGCTTGCTAGTTGCTCACTCTTTTGCTATGCCTATGCTGCGATACCTACCACTTGCTTATCATGCCTCCCATATTGTTAAGCCAAGCCTGTAACCCACCTTGTCCTAGCAAACCGTTGTTTGGCTATGTTACCGCTTTGCTCAGCCCCTCTTATAGCGTTGTTAGTTGCAGGTGAAGATTGGAGTTTGTTCCTTGTTGGAACATGGATATTTTTTTGGGATATCACAATATCTCTTATTTAATTAATGCATCTATATACTTGGTAAAGGGTGGAAGGCTCGGCCTTATGCCTGGTGTTTTTGTTCCACTCTTGCCGCCCTAGTTTCTGTCATATCAGTGTTATGTTCCCGGATTTTGCGTTCCTTACGCGGTTGGGTTATAATGGGAACCCCTTGACAGTTCGCCTTGAATAAAACTCCTCCAGCAATGCCCAACATTGGTTTTACCATTCTCCACCTAGCCTTTTCTTTCCCTTGGGTAGGCCTGCCCAAGGGTCATCTTTATTTTAACCCCCCCGGCCCAGTGCTCCTCTGAGTGTTGGTCCAAACTATAGCCCTGTGCAGCGCCCCCTCGGGGAAACTTGAGGTTTGGTTTTAGTTGTATGGAGCGCTCATCTGAGTGTGCCCTGAGAACGAGATATGTGCAGCTCCTATCGGGATTTGTCGGCACATTCGGGCGGTGTTGCTGGACTTGTTTTACCATTGTCGAGGATGTCTTGTAACCGGGATTCCGAGTCTGATCGGGTCTTCCCGCTAGAAGGAATATCCTTCGTTGACCGTGAGAGCTTGTGATGGGCTAAGTTGGGACACCCCTGTAGGGATTTGAACTTTCGAAAGCCGTGCTCGCGGTTATGGGCAGATGGGAATTTGTTAACGTCCGGTTGTAGAAAACCTGAAGTTGGCCTTAATTAAAATACATCAACCGCGTGTGTAACCGTGATGGTCTCTTTCCGGCGGAGTCCGGGAAGTGAACACGGTGTTAGAGTAATGCTTGACGTAGGTTGTTCTAGGATCACTTCTTGATCATAGTTGTTCGACCGTGCTTTTGCCTTCTCTTCTCGCTCTCATTTGCGTATGTTAGCCACCATATATGCTAGTCGCTTGCTGCAACTCCACCTCATACCTTTTACCCTTCCTATAAGCTTAAATAGTCTTGATCGCGAGGGTGTGAAATTGCTGAGTCCCCGTGACTCACAGATACTTCCAAAACCAGTTTGCAGGTGCCAATGTTACCGAGCAGGTGACGCAACCAAGCTCAAGGAGGAGCTCGATGAAGATCTTGTCCTTTATGTTGATCTGCTTCCAGTTGATCAGTAGTGGAGCCCAGTTGGGGTCGATCGGGGATCTGTGTAGCATTTGGGGTAGTCTTCTTTTATTTTGGTTCCGTAGTCGGACCTTGTGTGTATCTGGATGATGTAATGTTTTATTCATGTAATTGTGTGAAGTGGCGATTGTAAGCCAACTATGTATCTCTTTCCCTTATGTATTACATGGGTCGTGTGAAGATTACCTCACTTGCGACATTGCTTTCAATGCGGTTATGCCTCTAAGTCGTGCTTCGACACATGGGAGATATAGCCGCATCGAGGGCGTTACACTAGAAGAAGGAGCCTTTTCACTAGTAGCTTCCCCCTTGTCGGAGTTAGCATCTGTCACCTTGTCAGTGGGATCACCCACTTTCAACGGTGCGGTGGATAGTTTAAGCCCTTCTATGAATCTATTAAACATGCTTTCAAGCTCGGTCGTCATGGAGGTTTTCAATGTGTCCAAATCCACATTGAATACCTCACGAGAGACCGCGGTTCCCCCATCGCTCGTAGACGAAATTGGATTCACTCCGGAGTGCTCCTCCACACCGTTTACGGTGTCAACCATACTCTTCGGATGGCAATGTCCTTAGTAAAGAGACGAGGCTCTGATACCAATTGAAAGGATCGATATAGTTGACTAGAGGGGGTGAATAAGCAACTGACAATTTTAGCTTTTCTTTACCAATTTAAACTTTGCATCGAAGTAGGTTGTCTAGATATGCAACTAGGTGAGCAACCTATATGATGCAACAATAATAAGTACACAAGCAAGCAAGGGAAACAACACAAAAGCTTGCACAAGTAAAGGCACGAGATAACCAAGAGTGGAGCCGGTGAAGATGAGGATGTGTTAACAAAGTTCCTTCCTTTTGAGGGGAAGTACGTCTCCGTTAGAGCGGTGTGGAGGCACAATGTTCCCCAAGAAGCCACTAGGGCCACCGTATTCTCCTCACGCCCTCACACAATGCAAGATGCCGTGATTCCACTATTGGTGCCCTTGGAGGCGGCGACCGGACCTTTACAAACAAGGTTGGGGCTCTCTCCACAACCGAATTGGAGGCTCCCAACGAAACCACAGAGCTTCACCATAATGGAATATGGCTCCGAGGTGACCTCAACCGTCTAGGGTACTCAAACACCCAAGAGTAACAAGATCCGCAAGGGATGAGTGGGGGGAATCAAATTTCTCTTGGTGGAAGTGTAGATCTGGGCCTTCTCAACCAATTCCTAGACAATCAACAAGTTCGATTGGCTAGGGAGAGAGATCGGGCGAAAATGAGCTTTGGAGTAACAATGGAGCTTGGGGGAAATGAGGTCAGTCAACTTAGATAAGAAGGCCTCCATTTATAAGGGGGGAGACAAGCCAACCGTTACCCCCGCTCAGCCCCGCACAGGGCGGTACTACCGCTGTGGCCAGCGGTACTACTGTTCCACCTCGCGGTACTGCCACGCAGTGAGAAGTGAGTGAGAAGCAGAGCAGGGCCTGGACCCAGGGCGGTACTACCGCCTACCGCGGTGATAAGGGCGGTACTACCGCCTATGAGCGGTACTACCGCTTCTACTATCGCAGCTAGTGCCGCAAAACCCGACACGGGAGGAGAACCCTCGAATCGAGGCGGTAGGATCACGGAGCCGCAGCGGTACTACGACTGAGAGCTCTAAGCGGTACTACCATTGTGGAGCGGTACTAACGCTTTGTAGCTCTTGAGCGGTACTACCGCTGGGGTTCGCGGTACTACTGCTGGGACCAGATCTCAGGGAGAGGACCACAAGGGAGCCTTCAACAAAGGGGAAAAACTCAGAGGGTGCAAAGGGGATGTGTACGTGTTGATTCCACCTAGCCTAACCAATGCGGATCCCCTCTTGATAGTACGGTGACTCTTACGACACAAGACCACCAAAACTGAATCGAAAGGGCTACACCGTCTTCGCTTCAAACTCTGAGGGGAGGGAATCGTCTCGCCAAAGGATGAATCTCTGAAATACTCAACGCACATGATTAGTCCGCAAATATGTTGTCATCAATCACCAAAACTACTTAGAGAGAAACATGCCTTAATACCGGAGCTGGAGTCGACGGAGCCGTAATTGGAGTCGTTAGACAAAAGCCCAATCACTTCCGGTCCGTGCTCCCCCCCACCCACCAGACGGTCTGCCCTCGTTGATAGCCCCCTTCTTGTACATCTCGAGTCACCCGAGCTCCTCGATGACGAGCTCCAGATGCATCTGGTGAAGTTCACACATGCATTCCTCATCAGCGCGTGTCGCCTCGATCCGCCTAAATGCCTCCCATTTCACCCTCACCTCACGGCGAGAGACCAGTCGGGGGTTGATGTAGACGACTGACGGGACCTTGTGTATTCACGTCATAGAGGCTCACCGCCTTAACGTCGTGCACCCTCGCCGCCAGCTCCACTGACTGGAAGGGGCTAAGCCAATACAGTCGGTCGGCGCCACTGTCTTTTATTTCGGAAACCCATGTCCCTCGCGACCGCTACATGTCGCCGTGCTTTCTATTCGGTGGTGGGGGCGGCGACAGGTTGGTGGTGAAGGAGCGGGAGGGGGTGCCTCATTCTCCGACGGCTAGATCCCGCCATTTTGGGGCGCCGCCGACCGATTGGAAGGGTCAAGGAGGGTGTGGGGGTGGCCGCGGCATGGGCATGAGGGCCGGCGGGGAGGGGTGGATTTGGGTTACACCGGAGTGGATGTGACGCGAGTGAGGGAGGGGCGGCGCGGGGGAGGGAATTTTTTTTCTGAGAAATGATGTCAGTTGATTAAGTATAAGCGGCCGCCAACACGAGGAGTAAAAATTTGGAGGGACTAAAGCGGATAAGGGATCGGTTAGGTCCGATTTAACCCCTCAAAACCAAATTTTTACTCCTATAGACCAGTTCTGCGGGATCGGCTAGAGATGTCCTAAGAACGCATACACGCACATTCTATCTTTATGAACACCAACGAAAGACTGGGTCGGTGGATCTTGCAAATAGTGTAGTCAACACATGCATCTCCTTGTCGACGGATACATTGTTTACTGCTGAAAGTTAAATTCTAAAATAAAATCAGGAAAGTGCGAGAAAGCGGTAATAAGCACACATCTACCATGGCGAGGAATATGTTCTCTGCTGCTACAAAGCATATGCCAGTGGGTGAGTGGGCCCGCCCTCCGTAGATGCGTCTCCAAAGTGACGATGTTTTTTTTTTAAGATTGATCGATCAGGTATTCAGGTATTTTATTTGGTCTTCCGTCTTCATTTTTTCTTTTGAAACTATCGTCTTCAGTCTTGAGTCTTGACGTATGTGAAGTGACCGTGTAGATGTGAGATAGGAGTATATTTATTTGCATGGTCGGCAACGGCGGACTAGTGACGGCCTGAGCCGACCGCGTCGGGTGTGAGGTCGCCCACGCGCTGGCGGCGGCGCGGCGCCGGCAGATTAGCGCGCCGGCCAGACGGCTGGGTTGCCCGGTCCAGCCGGTAACTCTCCAAACGACTGTAGCGCGTCCACACAATGATCGATCTAGCTCTAGCAGTTGACTTGCCTGTGTGCCACGATTCTTTTTCTCATCCGGTTCACAGTACACCTGGCTTAATTGCTCCAGTGACGGCCACCTCAAAAAAGGTTTCGTGTGCCACGTTCATCACATGGTCGTAACAATGACACACGGACACGTACGTACGTCCAACCCACCTGCTTCTGTGCAAACATGGCTCCCATTTGGAGAGCTGTGGAGCAAAGTTGGCTAATCATTGCTCCATTTTCTGGTGTCATGGGCATGTTGGTCATAGGATGCCGTGGTCGCTACATGGTGCTTAAAATGCCCCCCTGTCGGCTATGCCCTATAAAGAGGATGGTTGACTTGCATGCAATAGATCCTTGCACTTGTATGCCACCAAGTTCGTGGAGACTAGGCTTTTTGCATGCCATGATCTTTAAGAAATCATTTCTTGTTAGCTGTCGGCTTATCGAGCCTGGAGGATCCATAGAATCTATTTTACAAAGAAAGGTCTTGTCGTTCCCTGCAAAAATAAAAGAAAGATGCCGTTGTCGTTTTTTCGAGAAAATGTACCCTTTCATTTGAAATTAACTGCCGCTGAAATGAGTGAATCTACATACTAAAATACGTCTAGATACACTCATTTATAGTTAATTACGAACGGGAGTTGTATTTCTTTTCTCCCGTTAGCACTTATACCTTCTGAATCTACAATTTTGATATTATTCAGACAATGTTAATGAACAAGAGCACATATATGGCCCACTGAACACATAAAAATGTGTTGTCTCACAACGGAAAATAAAAAGAGTCATGCTAGACTGGAGCCAGCGGTCGACTGGCTACATGATGGCGCTCGCACAAGCCGTTGGATCTAGTCCTTGCATCTACATGGGGAGCGCCCACATCTGCCGCTTCCGCAGTATCGCATAACGTTCCCCCCGTCGCACTTTGTAGTGCTATGAGTCTCGTGCTCGTCGCAACCATGTAGCCTTGCCGCGCGCCACACCGGTGGCAAGCTCACAATATATATGACGCTCATAGCGGGCCTAACAATGCTCTGGCTAAAGCGCTTCGGTTGCTGGGCCGAACTCAGCAGGGTGGTTCCTATTTTTCCTTTACTGGCCTTCTATTGTTGTTCTAATTTAATTTCCTTTTTTATTTTCTTTCTTTTTTCTCCTTTTTTCTTTCCTTTTTTCACTTTTGTTGTCTGTTTATTTCCTCTTCATGCCCCCCCCCTCTGTTTTCTTTCTGTTATTTTCTAAAAAACAATCTATGTTGGGGAACAAATATGTGACTATTTATGTATCAATCACAATAATCATTTATTCCATATGGATTAAACAATTTTGAAAACAAGATGAATATTTTCTAAATATGAGAGGACCTTTTTTAGGTACGTGACAATTTTTTTCATCTACAATATTATTCCCGATTGTTGAAACATTTTTAAAATTAAATTAATTTTCATGCAATATGATGTAAAGAAAATATTTTTCAGGAATATAAAAATATACAGTAACAGAAACACGATAGCCAGCTGATTACTGCTGCCTTAAGCGGGTGCTGTCGGTTTCACTCGGACCTCCTATTAAAGGCGTGAGACGAGAGACACGAAAACACACACCGCCCCCATCTCACGCGCGCTTTTGGGCCAGCCTATGTGTGGGCGCCTCAGTTCTTTTCCCTTACCTTTTTTTTGCTTCATTAAAAATGCACGGGATTTTAGACAAAAATCAAATTTCAAAAGTTCATAAATTTAAAAGAAACAGGATATTTAATAATTTCAAAAAATATTCGTCATTTAGAGAAATCTTTGCAATTTAAAAAATATTCTCGAACTAAAAACATATCATGAATTTCCACAAATACTTATGAATTCAAAAAAGTTCATGATTTTATAAAATGTTCACGAGTTCAAAATAAGTTCATGAATTTCAAAAAATGTTCGTGAGTTTGCAAAATATTCATAAATTTTCAAAAAATATATAAAACTGTTCATGAGTACATGATATTCAAAAAATGTTTGGGAATCTAAAAAAGGTTGTTGACTTTAGAAAACCAAGATTTTGATACTTTTTCGCAAATTTAGAAAATGTTCAGATATTTGAAAAATCATGAATTAGAAAAACATTCAAGGTTTTCATTTTTCTGAAAATTATTAATAATTTTCAAAAAATTAATTTATTTGAAAATTGTTCATGATTTTCAACGAGTTCATGGATTTTTTAAAAGTTTACGGATTTGAAAAAGGAAAAAAGATGAATATAGAGAAATAAAAAAAGAAAAGAAAAAGAAAGCGGTGCATCCCACTACGGAGGGCGTGGGTCAAGGTTTGAATAAATATATTATCGGAGTGGAAAAAATGGAAAAATAATGAGTGAAAAAAAATGAAGAAATAGATTAACGGAGCAGCCCACTACAGCGGGCGTGGGTCAACATTTGGTCACTATCCTCCGACCCGCGCTAGGAATAGGATCCCCGGGTTTCACTGTCCATGTGGGACAATCCATTACACAAGTGCTTTGTACGGTGGATTCTCCCATATTTGGCTGCCATCTACAAAAACTACAATTCACACACCATGCGCTATTGCTGGGCGCGACTATGTCTCGCGTTTAGCGAGACGGAACCCAAGCTCATGTACAAGGAGACGTTAGCGGACCAGCCCATCAGTCATGTGGATTTGGCACGTGACGGCATGCACCCAGTTATTTTACTTTTGTTTACGTTTTGAAAAGAATTAAAATACATATATTACAGAAAACAATTTTAGTTAATATAATAATGTTGATCGCACATTTACAAAATGTTAATGCAGTGTAAAAATAATGTTAGCTTAATTTATAGAGAATGTTTATGCAATTAAAAAAATATGTGACATTTAAAATGCTCATGCATTTCAAGAAAATGTATGTGATTTTTTTTACAAAATTCATAAAATGTAACAAAATGTCACACCATTCAAAAAATGCTCCAAAAATATATTTGTGACTTTTAAAAACAGGTTCATATAATGTAAATGTTTGCACGGTGCTAAAAAATGTATCATTCAGAAAAAATATTTTGACATGTATTTAAAAATGTTTAACATGCATTCGAGATAATGTTCAAAACATGTATTTAAAAAATCATCATGTATTGGAAAATGTTAAACGTAGATAAAAATTTAGATCTATACAAAAAATGTATAAATGTGTATGAAAAATAGACATCAAAACTTATATTTGAAAAAATGTTAACAATTGCTTCTCCCACAATGCCCCTCCAGAGTCTAGCCGCCTATAACAACTGCCCTCCCACGTGTTCATCACAATACTCACCTACCACGCCAACAGCTTACCCTATATGTCGCTTAGTTTGGTATGGCACCGCCCATCCCTAGCCTGAGCACGGCAGCTCGCTACCCCGTGCAAAGGGGGATGCCTCGCCACTGTTGGAAATATGCCCTATAGGTAATAATATTGCATTATTATATTTCCATGTTTATAATTAAGAGTTTATATTCTATGCTATAACTCTTATGATCCTGGAATGTGCGATTCAGTCGAAAATTCATATGCACGCGTGGAATGATAAACGGTAAAATATGATTCCACACAAAACCATGTGTTTACTGAAATAATTGCTCAGATTGAAGAATTTAGATCAAATTATCCTACAGATGGGATAATTCCATTGGAATGGAAATGACATTGAATTTGATTCACAAGCATTTAATGGTCATATTCAGTATATTGTGCACATAACCAAAATAGTATGACTAGATCTCTTCCCAAACAGAGCTGAAATTGCATGACCACTAAGCTAATTTTTTGTTGGTTGTAACATGTGGCCTCACACGCCACATATTTGGTATAAATGAGATCAAATGCATATAATATTGCGTACCCTTGTAGTTTGTATGTGGAAATCAGTGAAGTATTTCCCATATGCGGTAATTCAGTTGCATACCGATATCACCACCCAGTGTACATAAAGGTCCTTCACGTATATCCGGGATCTATGCGGGGAATAATTGCAGTATGATCGTTAATCCGTCAAATACCTTAACCCTAGCGAGGGAATTATTTGCAGCCCATGTGCTGATTGCTTTTGCAATAGGGACATTTTCTAGCATTAGGGGGAAAATGAACCACAAAGAATGCCTGGAAATGCATAAGAAATAACATAGACATTTTGTCCACGTACTTAAGAATCCGAACTGGAGGTTCAGGTTATGAGAAATTTACAATATATTGCAAATAATCTGCCATATAGATTTACTGATGACAAAAGTGTCCATAAAGTGTAGTACCAGAATGAGTGAAGGTACCTAATAACTACTCGTATCCCCGGATGAGAGAAAGGCGGGGGGGGGGGGGAATTCTGGTCACATGAAATTATGTTCTCATATGTTTCCGCGGAAATAGAGGAAATGGCCTCTCTGTCAGTAGATGTGATTCAACCTGGGTTGAATGACACCTAATGGATGTGCGTCAGCCAGAACCCAACACAGGCTTGCACACATTTTTTTGGTGCTGGTACATCGAAACACCTTGACTCATTGTTATGGAAAATCACAAGGAGTTAAGAGCGTAACGAGAATTCCATAAATGATGTTGATTCATGAGAATCACATATCAAACGTCTACATATGTCAATATAAAATTCTTCTTGAGAATTGTTGAAATCCTTTTGGGCCCTGAACCAAAATCTATGAAGAGTGTTGTTTGCACTTATATTGTTTCAAATGAAAGGAAACAATTTAGGAAGATTAGCACTTGCTCATCAAAAGGGACGTGTTTACCATAGTAAAACCTGCTCCTCATAAGTATCTTTCATAGAGAATACAAATGATTTTTCGTTCGGAAATGAGAGTAGATGAGGCGGTGAGAAATCGAAGCTTGTAGCGCAAGAGTTTCTGCAGAGGCCCTGAAAGGATCGATATAGTTGATTAGAGGGGGGGGGGGTGAATAGGCAACTACCAATTTTTAACCTTTCTTTACCAAATTAAACTTTGCATCAAAGTAGGTTGTCTAGATATGCAACTAGGTGAGCAACCTATATGATACAACAACAACAAGCACACAAGCAAGCAAGGGATACAACACAATATAAGCTTGCACAAGTAAAGGTGAGAGATAACCAAGAGTGGAGACGGTGGAGACGAGGGTGTGTTACCGAAGTTCCTTCCCTTTGAGAGGAAGTACGTCTCCGTTGGAGCGGTGTGGAGGCACAATGCTCCCCAAGAAGCCACTAGGGACACCGTATTCTCCTCACGCCCTCACACAATGCGAGATGTCGTGATTCCACTATTGGTTCCCTTGAAGGCGGCGGCTGAACCTTTACAAACAAGGTTGGGGCTCTCTCCACAACCGAATTGGAGGCTCCCAACGAAACCACGGAGCTTCACCACAATGGAATGTGGCTCCGAGGTGACCTCAACCGTCTAGGGTACTCAAACACCCAAGAGTAACAAAATCCACACAAGAAAGTATGGGGGATCAAATATCCTTTGGTGGAAGTGCAGATCTAGGTCTCCTCCTTTAATCCCTAGCAAATCAACAAGTTTGAATAGCTAGAGAGAGAGATCAGGCAAGAAAGCTTGAAGGGCATTAATGGTGGAGAGAGAGAGGCAAGAGGTAGTGGAGGTAGGTGGAAGAACCTCCTTTATATAGCAAGCCCTAAAATCGAACCGTTACTACAAAAAATGCACAACATAGGCACAACCGCTCCTCAGCTGGGTACAACCAGGATTCACGGGTACCCTGCAGAAGACCTGACTGGTGGTACAACCGGACAAACAAGCGGCAGTACCAGTTGTCAAGATCAACCGGAACAACTGCTCTGCCACCGCTCAACCACCGCTTGGAAACAGAAGGGAGTCACCCTGTGAGCGGTGATCGAGCGGTAGTGCGTCGATACTACCGCCTAGCCCTGGTACCCTGGGTGGCTAAGTCCTAAGCGGTAGAACCACTTAGGGCACCGGTGGTACCGGTGTGCAGAGCACGACCGGAACAACTGGGCCACCACCACCCGAGTACCGCATCAAAACAGAAGCATGTCCGGTTGTTGAGCGGTACCTGGCCGGTATAACCGCCAATGACACACCACAGACATTTTCAACTATGGTGGCGGTACAACCGCCCGGGGGCAGCAGTACAGCCGCTTGGTCATGTACTGGGAGGTTCAACCCTAGGGTATCACCCCTGGGGTGGTGGTTGGGTCGGTGCAACAGATCCAGTGGTGCAACCGCTCAGACGAGTGGTGCAACCGCTAAGAGGAAAGATCACAACAACACGCGGGATAATAGGAACCTCTCTCAAGTAAGGAACAGAAGGCAAATGTGGGTGAGGAATATGTGTATGTGCAATGATTCACCCAACTCATTCCGATGTGGATTCCCTCTTAATAGTATGGGTTTCCTACGACCAAAGAGATAAACACGTAGACAAACACCGTCTTCGATCTTTTCCTTCCAGGGAGAATGACTAATCGATGCAAGCCTAATCACTGATAACCTGAAGCACTTAACACAAGATTAGACCAATAGAGAGTTGTCATCATCATCCTAAACATGAAGTAGGGAAATGACCTAACAATCTCCCCCTTTTGGTGGATGATGACAACAACACAATTTGCATAAGAGGTCCAGAAAATATAGACAGGACTCCCCCTAAATGTGTGCCCTAATTAGATTTTGCTTTTGGAATGCAAAGGTACACATTAGGAGAAAGACTCCCCCTAGATTTTATAGACCCACCACTCCTACTAGACATGAGAAGATAAGCAGTAAGCATATAACAAGAAAGTAAAGACTTAAAGGATAACTGATACGCAAGATAGTAAATGAAGGAGCGCATGTCTCACACCATGCAAGACGAGACAACCAACAAGGTGCACAAACTAAAGTTCAACATCCAGCATGAAAAAGAACAGAACACAACCCAAGCAAATCCGATGCAAATCCCGAGACCTAATAGAACTCTCTCCCCCTTTGGCATCAAGACACCAAAAAGGACGAAGCTAGCGCCCCAGAGCTCTGTAGTCCTCCTCTGACTCCTCGGTCGCATCTGGATCCTCATCATCATCCTCATCAGTTCCTCCATGAGATCATCATCAGCAGCAAAAGAGCAAGAAGGCTGGCCAGGAGCCTCATCATCCGACCATGTGCTATGCGCAGAGATCCACCGGTCCTCAGGGGTGATGCTCTTCTCATATGCACTCTTTACATGCATTTGAGGTGCTTCATCATAGCAATCTGACGACACTGGGCAAGCTTCTCATTCACATGGGCCTCATACATCTTCTTCTGAATGTCAGTCTGAAGGTAGAAAGTCTTATTCACTTTAGCAGTGAGCTTGGTCATCCATGAAGGCTTGGCCCCTGGTTCCATCTCAAAGTGCTGATCATCTGAAGTGGCATAGACATCCTCAGGATCATTAGTAGGAAAGCGAGGCTCGGTGATGTAAGTTGCGAGCGGTACTTCCGTTGCGTGGAAGGCAGCGGTAGTAACGCCTGTAACCAAGCGGTAGTACCGGCCGGGAGCACGACCTGGGGGGCAGCGGTGGAACCGCCCAGACACCCCTAGTAGTACTCCTGGGACAGCACAAATGAGTGTACCAGCGGTTGAACCGCCAGGGACACCAGTTGTAACACCCAGTCAACTTCACCCATACCAAGATCAAGTTGTGCGCAATTGGATTAGATGGTTAAAAGGTAGAGAAGGCTTGGGATGGAGCAAGACACTGATTTAGGGTGTGATGACCTCCAAGAGAGCAAGAACCAACCAATGAGAAAACCCCCACTTGGAGATCACAACACCTAGGACCTAACAGAGAACTAGCAGAGCAAATAAGATCCAAAGAAACCAACTCCCCTTCTAAAGAAAAAGGGCGATGGCCGAGGCCACCTATGTTTGAGTGTAAATATATGGCACCGCGAAGATTTTAACCTTGGGCCCATGACCAAAACTCATCTTCAAAGCACAGGTACCATCAAAGATGGCTAATGTGAAAGACTTGATCAAGTTATGCATAATGGGGGGAGGAAGAGTTCATTGAGAGAACAATACCCCCCCTATGTCCATGCCTACACCTAGAACAACATGATGATGAGTGTGGTGGGATGTGCTTAGATTCAAGCCACATTGTTAAAATCAATGATATTTAGCTCATGCCTTAACTCGTGAAATCTTGCTTCATCCAAGGGATTCGTGAAAATATCTGCAAGATTATCATGAGTGTTGACATAGTTGAGCTCGATCTCCCCTCGCCTAATGTGATCCCAGATGAAGTGATACCGAATCTCAATATGCTTTGTCTTGAAGTGTTGCACCGGGTTGAGAGAAATCTTGATGGCACTTTCATTGTCACACCAAAGAGACACTATGTCACAAATGACACCGTAATCCTTTAAAGCTTGCCTCATCCAAAGAAGTTGAGCACAACAACTACCGGCGGCCACATACTCTGCTTCGGTGGACGAGAGAGACACACAATTTTGCTTCTTAGAAGACCAACTCACCAAAGAGCAACCAAGAAATTGGCACCGACCGAAAGTTGACTTCCTATCCACTTTGTCTCTCGCCCAATCCGAGTATGAAAAGCCACAAGGTTGAAGTTAGCTCCTCTTGGGTACCATAAGCCAAAGTTTGGGGTATGTGCCAAATATCGAAAGATTAGCTTGACCGCCACATAGTGGCTTTCCTTACGTGCAACTTCAAACCGTGCACAAATTCCCAAACTCAACATGATATCCAATCTAGATGCACAAAGGTAAAGCAAGGAGCCAATCATGGAGCGATATACCTTTTGATCCACGGCTTTACCATTGGGATCTATGTCAAGTTGGCATTTGACGGACATTGGAGTGGAAGCCGGCTTGGCATCATTTAGCTTGAATCTCTTGAGCATGTCTTGAGTGTATTTGGCTTGGTTGATGAAGGTTCCTTCTCTTCTTTGTTTGATTTCGAACTCGAGAAAGAACTTCAACTCTCCGATCATGGACATCTTGAACTTCGAGGTCATGAGAGTGGCAAATTCCTCATTGAAAGCTTTGTTAGGGGAGCCAATGATAATATCATCAACATATAGTTGGCATACAAACAACTCCCCTTTGACCTTCTTAGTAAAAATATAGGAGTCGATTTTCCCAATTTCAAACCCACGATCTTGCAACAACTCGGTAAGGTGCTCATACCACGCACGTGGGGCTTGTTTAAGGCCATAGAGTGCCTTATTGAGTTGGTACACATGATTGGGGAACTCGGGATCCTCAAACCTCCGGGGTTGTTTGACATACACCAACTCATTAATAGGAACATTAAGAAAAGCACTCTTCACACCCATCTATTGCAACTTGAAGTTATGATGAGAAGCATAGGCAATCAACAAACGAATAGATTCAAGGCGAGCAACGGGAGCAAAGGTTTCACCGTAGTCGATACCCTTGACTTGGGAGTAGCCTTGTGATACCAAACGAGCCTTGTTGCGAATGATAATTCCATGAGCATCTTGCTTGTTCTTGAATATCCACTTGGTTCCAATGACATTATGGTTCCCCGTTGGCCTTGGCACCAATCTCCACACCTTATTGTGCTCGAAGTTGTTGAGTTCTTCATGCATGGCATTGAGCCAATCTGGATCCTCGAGCGCCTCATAGACCTTTTGGGGTTCAACACAAGAGACAAGCGCGTGATGTTCACAATAGTTTGCTAATTGTCTATGAGTGCTTACCCCCTTTCTTAAGCTTCCATGGACATTCTTCATGAGATGATCTTTGGTAGTGAGCTTGGAGGCAATCTTGGCGGCAGGACGCTCCAATTCCTCCTCAAGAGATAGTTGAGGAGCGGTAAATTGATCATCTTGAGCGTCGTCTTGAGTTTGTTCTTGATCTTGAGCTTGCTCTTGATCTTGAACTTGCTCAGTGGTGAGAACTTCACCTTGGGCATCACTTGGTGGTTCACCACCATCTTGAGGTTGATCTTGCCCTTGATCTTGTTCATTTGGTTGAGGGCCTTCACTTTGTTCTTCGGAAGCGTGTTGGTCTTGGGTTGGTGATGGTTCCACATGAGTGGAACATTGCCCTTTTCCTTCGGCCACAAGGGGTTCCTTAATGGGTAGTATATGACCAACAACCATTCTTCTTATGGCTTGGGAGGAATTTCATCACCTACACCACAAGTACCACTTTGCTCCACTTGGGAGCCGTTATTCACATCAAACTCCACGTTACACGTCTCCTCAATGAGTCCAGTGGACTTGTTGAGGACACGGTAAGCATGAGAGTTTGTAGCATAACCAACAAATATGCCCCCATGAGCTCTAGCCTCAAATTTGGACAACCGAACACCTTTCTTGAGAATGAAACACTTACACCCGAACTCCCGGAAGTACTTGAGGTTGGGCTTGTTTCCGGTGAGAATCTCATATGGAGTCTTGTTCAAGCCTTTGCAGAGATAGAGACAATTGGATGCAAGACAATCGGTGTTGATGGCTTCGGCCCAAAAGTTGTACGGAGACTTGAACTCCGCCATCATGGTCCTTGCCGCATCCATCAATGTCCGGTTCTTCCTCTACGCTACGCCATTTTGTTGAGGGGTGTAAGGTGCGGAATATTGATGCTTGATCCCCTATCACTAGGAAACTCATCCAAGGTGTAGTTCTTGAACTCGGTGTCGTTGTCACTTCTTATCGTCAAGATCTTTGCATTATGTTGGCGTTGAGCGTCATTTTCAAAGTCGATGACGGTTTGTTGGGTCTCACTCTTCCTCTTGAAGAAATATACCCAAATGTATCTTGAATAATCATCCACAATCACCAAGAAATACTTTCTACCCCCAAGACTATCAAAGGATGGAGGCCCAAAGAGATCCAAGTGAAGGAGCTCCAAGGGTCTCTTTGAGTAGATGATAGTCGTGGGAGGGTGAGTGTAACGCCCCGGACACACCCGCCGGTGGTCGTTACTCCTGGCGGGATCTAGACTGGCCCCACAGATCAATACTAGTCTTTTCTGCGCACTTTGTCCTCACTCATGCGCACCCGGGAGCAACTTCCCGGCCGGTCACCCATCCTGACACTACTCCAAGATGAGCACGCTTAACTTTGGAGTTCTGTCTGAATGGGCTGCCGCAAAAGAAGGAATTCCTTATTGATATGAGTAGTCTATCATCCCTAATAAGCCAGGCCATCACATACACCCCACTCAAAGGAACCGACGTCCTCGTCGGGCCACAGGAACATTCCCTCTTGGCACATACGTCTGTGCTTCCAGTCCAGTAGATGTGCCATGCCGTGTGCCACGACGGGTCACAAACGTCATGAACAACATGACCACACACCTGTCCGCAACCATCCGTGTAACCGCAAGGGTCGGCTCTGATATCAACTTGTAACGCCTTAGACACACCCGCCGGTGGTCGTTACTCTTGGCGGGATCTAGACTGGCCCCACAAATCAATACTAGTCTTTTCTTCGCACTTTGTCCTCACTCATGCACACCCAGGAGCAACTTCCCGGCCGGTCACCCATCCTAACACTACTCCAAGATGAGCACGCTTAACTTTGGAGTTTTGTCTGAATGGGCTACCAGAAAAGAAGGAATTCCTTATTGATATGAGTAGTCCATCATCCCTAATAAGCCAGGCCATCACAGTGAGCCTTCTCATGTAGCTTTCTTTCGATACAAGCACTGCAAGCACGATCTTTGGCAAAACTAACATTTGTTAGTCCATGGACATGGTCCCCCCTTAAGAAGACTTTGCAAAGATCTCATATTGACATGGGCTAAATGGCGATGCCAAAGCCATCCCACGTCAACATTTATTCATTAGGCATGTCGCGGTCTTAGTGGGTCGCTTTGAAAAGTTAATCACATAAATACCGTTCTCAACATGCCCAACAAAGGCTACTTTAAGAGTCTTGCTCCACAAGAGGGCCACAATATCAATATCAAAGAAAGTGGCAAATCCCATGAGTGCAAGTTGACGAACGGAAAGTAAGTTGTATGCAAGGGACTCAACAAGCATGACTTTCTCGATCGTGAGATCATGAGAAATGACAACCTTGCCAAGCCCCAATACCTTAGAAGATGAGGCGTCACCCCACTGGACATTGGTGGGCATAGATGAAATCTTGTGCACGTCCACCACCAAGTCCTTGCTTCCGGTCATATGATTTGTGGCTCCACCATCGAGCAACCATGATCCCCCACCGGAAGCAAACACCTACAAGATATCAATGCTTGGTTTTAGGTACCCATTTTGTAATGGGTCCTTTGATGTTAGTAACAAGGGTCTTCGGAACCCAAATAGAACATTCAATGTACTCATAAGGAGAACCAACAAATTTAGCATAAACATGCCCATCACTAGCACGTCATAACACATAAGAAGGGTTAAAGTCGTCGGCTTTGTTGGAAGGGGTGGTATTGCCCTTCTTGACACCACCACCCTTCACATTGTTCTTCTTCTCCTTAGAATCACCCTATCCCTCCTTCACAAAAGTTTGCTTGAGAGGAGGAGGTCGTTTGGCCTTGTCATTCTTCTTCTTGTTCTTGGACTTGTGTGCAAACCCAATTCCCTCCTTGGGCACAACTTCCTTTTGATTGCTCAAAAGGTTGTTGAGGTTCTTCTCACCTTGTATGCAAGACACAAGGCCTTTCTCAAGTTGCTCCTTCAACTTTGGATCCTCCTCCACAAGATGCACATGCTCACAACATGGGTGTAACGCCCACGATGCGGCTATATCTCCCACGTGTCGAGGCATGACTTAGAGGCATAACCGCATGGTGGTTTAGTCGCAAGTGGGGTAATCTTCACACAATCCCATGTACTAAATAAGAAAAGGATAAAGAGTTGGCTTACAATCGCCACTTTACACAAATAACAAGTTAAACATACATCACCCAGAGTACAAACAAGGTCCGACTACGGAACCAAAATAAAAGAAGACAACCCTAAATGCTAGATTCCCGATCGTCCCAACCGGGCACCTCTACTGATCAACCAGAAAAGACATAAAACAACGATCAAGATCTTCATCGAGCTCCCACTTGACCTTGGTTGCGTTACCTGCACTGGTATCATTGGCACCTGCAACTGTTTGGAAGTATCCGTGAGTCACGAGGACTCAACAATCTCACACCCGCGAGATCAAGACTATTTAAGCTTATGGTAATGAGGTGGAGCTGCAGCAAGCACTAAGCAAAATATGGTGGCTAACATACGCAAATATGAGCGACAAGAGAAGCAACACAACGGTCGTGAAACTAGAAGTGATCCTGAAACTACTTATGTTCAAGCATAACACAAGACCGTGTTCACTTCCCGGACTCCGCCGAAAAGAGACCATCACGGATACACACGTGGTTGGTGTATTTTAATTAACTCAAGTGTCAAGTTCTCTACAACCGGACATTAGCAAATTCCCATCTGCCACATAACCGTGGGCATGGATTTCGAAAGTTTAAACCCTGCAGGGGTGTCCCAACTTAGCCCATCACAAGCTCTCACGGTCAACGAAGGATATTCCTTCTCCCGGAAAGACCCGATCAGTATCGGAATCCCGGTTACAAGACATTTCGATAATGGTAAAACAAGACCAGCAAAGGTGCCCGACGTGCCGACAAATCCCGATAAGAGCTTCACATATCTCGTTCTCAGGGCACACCAGATAGGTCAAGCTACGAGTAAAACTAGCCCTCAAGTTGCCCTGAGGTGGCCCCGCAGGTTGCCCGGTTCGGACCAACACTTAGAGAAGCACTGCCCCCGGGGGGTTAAAATAAAGATGACCCTCGGGCTCCGGAAACCCAAGGGAAAAATGCTTAGGTTGTTAGGCAAATGTAAAACCAAGGTTGGGCCTTGCTGGAGGAGTTTTATTCAAAGCAAACTGTCAAGGGGTTCCCATAACACCTAACCGCGTAAGGAACGCAAAATCAAGGAACAGAACACCGGTATGACAGAAAATAGGGCGGCAAGAGTGGAACAAAACACCAGGCATAAGGCCGAGCCTTCCACCCTTTACCAAGTATATAGATGCATTAATTAAAATAAGAGATATTGTGATATCCCAACATGGAACATACTTCAACTTCACCCGCAACTAGCAACACTATAAGTAGGGCTGAGCAAAAGCGGTAACCTAGCCAAACAACGGTTTGCTAGGATGGTTGAAATGGGTTAGAGGCTTGTCATGGCAATATGGGAGGCATGATATAACAAGGGGTAGGTAGCGCGACATAGAGATAGAGCGAACAACTAGCAAGAAAAGATAGAAGTAATTTCGAGGGTATGGTCATCTTGCCTGAGATCCCGTAAGGAAGAAGAACGAGTCCAAGAAATAGACGACCCAACATAGTCGAACGAATCCTCACAACTCCGTAATGAAACTGAAGCTAACGAGAGATGCAACCCAGAAAGAAGCAAGCAACATAGTAAACAACCATCACATAAACATGGCATGATGCACAACCAAGTATGATGCATGTCCGGTTTAATGAGGCATGGCATGGCAAAGTGCAACAAACAATACTACAAATTAAGTGGAGCTCAATATGCAACGAGTTGCATATTGATGAAACACCACATTCAATTACTTAGTTCTCTCTCCTTTATGTACCCAACAATATTAAATGTTATTAAACATGGCAAGGGGTGAATCATATGAAAACTACCTATCTAGGCAAGTTTAAATGAGGCCGGAAATAACAAACACAATTCCGGAAAATCCTCATGTGCATATTTTAGGTTTGGTACTGTTCTGCCCTAAACCATATTTTAGAGTTGTTAAACATGCACAGTAATGCCACCATGTTAAACTATGCATTTTTCTGCCTCATTTACATATAAAGTTTATTAAGTTTGGAGCTACGGCTATTTAGTTATGAAATAAATCATTTTAGCATGTTATTTAGGAAAATTAATACAAACATCAAGTTTAAACATTTTAATCATGCATGAAAGTTGGAAATTATGAAACTAGACAAGATTCTAAGCATTTTTCATATATGAAACTGTCGGGGAACGTAGCAATAATTCAAAAAAATTCCTACGTGTCACCAAGATCAATCTAGGAGATACTAGCAACGAGAGAGAGGGAGTGCATCTTCATACCCTGAAAGATCGCTAAGCGGAAGCGTTACAAGAACGCAGTTGGTGGAGTCGTACACGCAGCGATTCAGATCGCGGTCGATTCCGATCTAAGCGCCGAACAACGGCGCCTCCGCGTTCAAGACACGTACAGCCAGGGGACGTCTCCTCTTTCTTGATCCAGCAAGGGGAGACGAGAAGTTGAGGGAGAACTCCGACAGCACGATGGCATGGTGGTGATGGAGCTCGTGGTTCTCCGGAAAGGCTTCGCCAAGCGCTATGGAGGAGGAGGAGGTGTAGGAGAGGGGGAGGGGCTGCGCCAGGGGAAGGGTGTGGCTGCCCTCTCTCTCCCTCACTATATATAGGGGGAAGGGGGGTGGAGGAGGCACCCTAGGGTTCCCTAGGGGAGGGGCGGCGGCCATAGGGGAAACCCTAGATGGGTTTGGGCGCCCCCACCCCTAGGAAACTTGCCCCCAAGCCGGGAGGGGTGGCTGCCCTAGGGGAGGCACCCCCACCTCTCCAGGTTACATGAGATGGGGTGGGAGGGGCGCTCAGCCCCTTAGTGGTCTGATGTGCCCCTCCCCTTGGCCCATAAGTCCCCCAACTCTTGCCGCGGCCTCCGAAACCCCTTTCGGACACGCTGGTCGTCACCCGGTACCCCCGGAACAATTCCGGACTCCAATACCCTTCGTCCAATATATCGATCTTCACCTCCGGACCATTCCGGAACTCGTCGTCACATCCGGGATCTCATTCGGGACTCTGAACAACCTTCGGTAACCACATACTATTTCCCATAACAACTCTAGCATCACCGAACCTTAAGTGTGTAGACCCTACGGGTTCGGGAACCATGCAGACATGACCGAGACATCTCTCCGGCCAATAACCAAGAGCGGGATCTAGATACCAATGTTGGCTCCCACATGTTCCACGATGATCTCATCGGATGAACCACGATGTCGAGGATTCAATCAATCCCGTATGCAATTCCCTTTGTCTATCGGTATGTTACTTGCCCGAGATTCAGTCGTCGGTATCCCCATACCTCATTCAATCTCGTTACCAGCAAGTCTCTTTACTCGTTCCGTAACGCATGATCCCGTGACCAACTCCTTAGTCACATTGAGCTCATTATGATGATGCATTACCGAGTGGGCCCAAAGATACCTCTTCGTCATACGGAGTGACAAATCCCAATCTCGATTCGTGCCAACCCAACAGATACTTTCGGAGATACCCGTAATGCACATTTATAGCCACCCAGTTACGTTGTGACGTTTGGCACACCCAAAGCACTCCTACAGTATCCGGGAGTTGCACAATCTCATGGTCTAAGGAAATGATACTTGACATTAGAAAAGCTTTAGCAAACGAACTACACGATCTTGTGCTATGCTTAGGATTGGGTCTTGTCCATCACATCATTCTCCTAATGATGTGATCCCATTATCAATGACATCCAATGTCCATGGTCAGGAAACCACGACATCTATTGATCAACGAGCTAGTCAACTAGAGGCTTACTAGGGAAATATTATGATCTATGTATTCACACATGTATTACGGTTTCCGGTTAATACAATTATGATTTCGAAAGTTTAAACCCTGCAGGGGTGTCCCAACTTAGCCCATCACAAGCTCTCATGGTCAACGAAGGATATTCCTTCTCCCGGAAAGACCCGATCAGTATCAGAATCCCGGTTACAAGACATTTCGATAATGGTAAAACAAGACCAGCAAAGGCGCCCGATGTGCCAACAAATCCCGATAAGAGCTGCACATATCTCGTTCTCAGGGCACACCAGATAGGTCAAGCTACGAGTAAAACCAGCCCTCAAGTTGCCCCGAGGTGGCCCCGCAGGTTGCCCGTTTCGGACCAACACT
>NC_057797.1:136117118-136117599 GCF_018294505.1 Triticum aestivum | reverse complement strand
CAAGGTTGGGCCTTGCTGGAGGAGTTTTATTCAAAGCAAACTGTCAAGGGGTTCCCATAACACCTAACCGCGTAAGGAACGCAAAATCAAGGAACAGAGCACCGGTATGACGGAAAATAGGGCGGCAAGAGTGGAACAAAACACCAGGCATAAGGCCGAGCCTTCCACCCTTTACCAAGTATATAGATGCATTAATTAAAATAAGAGATATTGTGATATCCCAACATGGAACATACTTCAACTTCACCTGCAACTAGCAACGCTATAAGTAGGGCTGAGAAAAAGCGGTAACCTAGCCAAACAACGGTTTGCTAGGATGGTTGAAATGGGTTAGAGGCTTGTCATGGCAATATGGGAGGCATGATATAACAAGGGGTAGGTAGCGCGACATAGCCATAGAGCGAACAACTAGCAAGAAAAGATAGAAGTAATTTCGAGGGTATGGTCATCTTGCCGGAGATCCCGTAAGGAAGAAGAACGA
>NC_057797.1:136112664-136116979 GCF_018294505.1 Triticum aestivum | reverse complement strand
CGTAATGAAACTGAAGCTAACGAGAGATGCAACCCGGAAAGAAGCAAGCAACATAGTAAACAACCATCACATAAACATGGCATGATGCACAACCAAGTATGATGCATGTCCGGTTTAATGAGGCATGGCATGGCAAAGTGCAACAAACAATACTACAAATTAAGTGGAGCTCAATATGCAACGAGTTGCATATTGATGAAACACCACATTCAATTACTTAGTTCTCTCTCCTTTATGTACCCAACAATATTAAATGTTATTAAACATGGCAAGGGGTGAATCATATGAAAACTACCTATCTAGGCAAGTTTAAATGAGGCCGGAAATAACAAACACAATTCCGGAAAATCCTCATGTGCATATTTTAGTTTTGGTACTGTTCTGCCCTAAACCATATTTTAGAGCTGTTAAACATGCAAAGTAATGCCACCATGTTAAACTATGCATTTTTCTGCCCCATTTACATATAAAGTTTATTAAGTTTGGAGCTACGGCTATTTAGTTATGAAATGAATCATTTTAGCATGTTATTTAGGCAAATTAATACAAACATCAAGTTTAAACATTTTAATCATGCATGAAAGTTGGAAATTATGAAACTAGACAAGATTCTAAGCATTTTTCATATATGAAACTGTTGGGGAACATAGCAATAATTCAAAAAAATTCCTACGTGTCACCAAGATCAATCTAGGAGATACTAGCAACGAGAGAGAGGGAGTGCATCTTCATACCCTTGGAGATCGCTAAGCAGAAGCGTTACAAGAACGCAGTTGGTGGAGTCATACACGCAGCGATTCAGATCGCGGTCGATTCTGATCTAAGCGCCGAACAACGGCGCCTCCGCGTTCAACGCACGTACAGCCCAGGGACGTCTCCTCTTTCTTGATCCAGCAAGGGGAGAGGAGAAGTTGAGGGAGAACTCCGACAGCACGATGGCATGGTGGTGATGGAGCTCGTGGTTCTCCAGCAAGGCTAGGGTTCCCTAGGGGAGGGGCGGCGGCCATAGGGGAAACCCTAGATGGGTTTGGGCGCCCCCACCCGTAGGAAACTTGCCCCCCAAGCCGGGAGGGGTGGCTGCCCTAGGGGAGGCGCCCCCACCTCTCAAGGTTACATGAGATGGGGTGGGAGGGGCGCTTAGCCCCTTAGTGGTCTAATGTGCCCCTCCCCTTGGCCCATAAGCCCCCCGAACTCTTGCCGGGGCCTCCGAAACCCCTTTCGGACACGCTGGTCATCACCCGGTACCCCCAGAACAATTCCGGACTCCAATACCCTTCGTCCAATATATCGATCTTCACCTCCGGACCATTCCGGAACTCCTCGCCACATCCGGGATCTCATTCGGGACTCCGAACAACCTTCGGTAACCACATACTATTTCCCATAACAACTCTAGCGTCACCGAACCTTAAGTGTGTAGACCCTCCGGGTTTGGGAACCATGCAGATATGATCGAGACATCTCTCCGACCAATAACCGACAACGGGATCTAGATACCAATGTTGGCTCCCACATGTTCCACGATGATCTCATTGGATGAACCACGTTGTCGAGGATTCAATCATTCCCGTATGCAATTCCCTTTGTCTATCAGTATGTTACTTGCCCGAGATTCAATCGTCGGTATCCCCATACCTCATTCAATCTCGTTACCGGCAAGTCTCTTTACTCATTCCGTAATGCATGATCCCGTGACCAACTTCTTAGTCACATTGAGCTCATTATGCTGATGCATTACCGAGTGGGCCCAGAGATACCTCTTCGTCATACGGAGTGACAAATCCCAATCTCGATTCGTGCCAACCCAACAGATACTTTTGGAGATACTCGTAATGCACCTTTATAGCCACCCAGTTACATTGTGATGTTTGGCACACCCAAAGCACTCCTACGGTATCCGGGAGTTGCACAATCTCATGGTCTATGGAAATGATACTTGACATTAGAAAAGCTTTAGCAAACGAACTACATGATCTTGTGCTATGCTTAGGATTGGGTCTTGTCCATCACATCATTCTCCTAATGATGTGATCCCATTATCAATGACATCCAATGTCCATGGTCTATGTATTCACACATGTATTACGGTTTCCGGTTAATACAATTATAGCATGAATAATAGACAATAATCATGAACAAGGAAATAGAATAATAACCATTTTATTATTGCCTCTAGGGCATATTTCCAACAGAAACATTTTAATCTGATGCATGGTTTGCGTGTTAGGATATGCATGAACATGAGGGGCTTTTCTGTAAAACTGAAATTTCCTGGATAATAGATAAATTCGCTGACAGAAAAAAAAGATTTGGGCCGAAACTAATGCATGTTGGACCAATAGAGAGGAGGGGTTGTGGGAATGTCACCCTGGGCTGAGGCCCACAATAGAGAGGAGAGGGGCGCACTGGGTCTTAGCGCGCGGCTGCGGTTCGATGCAGCGGATGTGGACCGCGACAGCGACCGGTCAACGCGGAGGAGATCGAAGGAGAGGGCGAGGTCAATGGCAAGGCAGGGGCGCGTGCAGGGACTTGGCGCGGCAGCCGGCGGAGCTCCAGCAACGGAGGGAGGCGGAGCTCACCGGGGATGGAGGGATCCGGGCGCGGGGGTTCCATATCTGGTGACGGCGCATCCTGATACGTCTCCAACGTATCTATATTTTTTTTGATTGCTCCATGCTATATTATCTACTGTTTTGGACATTATTGGGCTTTATTATCCACTTTTATATTATTTTTGGTACTAACCTATTAACCGGAGGCCCAGCCCAGAATTGCTGTTTTTCTGTGCCTATTTTAGGGTTTTGAAGAAAATGAATATCAAACGGAGTCCAAATGGAATGAAACCTTTAGGAACATGATTTTCTCAACGAACAAGACCCAGGAGACTTGGACCCTACGTCAAGACACAAAAGAGGAGGCCACAAGGTAGGGGGGCGTGCCTGCCTACCCCAAGCGCGCCCTCCACCCTTGTGGGGCCCCTGTTTTTTTTTAAGATTGATCGATCAGGTATTCAGGTATTTTATTTGGTCTTCCGTCTTCATTTTTTCTTTTGAAACTATCGTCTTCAGTCTTGAGTCTTGACGTATGTGAAGTGACCGTGTAGATGTGAGATAGGAGTATATTTATTTGCATGGTCGGCAACGGCGGACTAGTGACGGCCTGAGCCGACCGCGTCGGGTGTGAGGTCGCCCACGCGCTGGCGGCGGCGCGGCGCCGGCAGATTAGCGCGCCGGCCAGACGGCTGGGTTGCCCGGTCCAGCCGGTAACTCTCCAAACGACTGTAGCGCGTCCACACAATGATCGATCTAGCTCTAGCAGTTGACTTGCCTGTGTGCCACGATTCTTTTTCTCATCCGGTTCACAGTACACCTGGCTTAATTGCTCCAGTGACGGCCACCTCAAAAAAGGTTTCGTGTGCCACGTTCATCACATGGTCGTAACAATGACACACGGACACGTACGTACGTCCAACCCACCTGCTTCTGTGCAAACATGGCTCCCATTTGGAGAGCTGTGGAGCAAAGTTGGCTAATCATTGCTCCATTTTCTGGTGTCATGGGCATGTTGGTCATAGGATGCCGTGGTCGCTACATGGTGCTTAAAATGCCCCCCTGTCGGCTATGCCCTATAAAGAGGATGGTTGACTTGCATGCAATAGATCCTTGCACTTGTATGCCACCAAGTTCGTGGAGACTAGGCTTTTTGCATGCCATGATCTTTAAGAAATCATTTCTTGTTAGCTGTCGGCTTATCGAGCCTGGAGGATCCATAGAATCTATTTTACAAAGAAAGGTCTTGTCGTTCCCTGCAAAAATAAAAGAAAGATGCCGTTGTCGTTTTTTCGAGAAAATGTACCCTTTCATTTGAAATTAACTGCCGCTGAAATGAGTGAATCTACATACTAAAATACGTCTAGATACACTCATTTATAGTTAATTACGAACGGGAGTTGTATTTCTTTTCTCCCGTTAGCACTTATACCTTCTGAATCTACAATTTTGATATTATTCAGACAATGTTAATGAACAAGAGCACATATATGGCCCACTGAACACATAAAAATGTGTTGTCTCACAACGGAAAATAAAAAGAGTCATGCTAGACTGGAGCCAGCGGTCGACTGGCTACATGATGGCGCTCGCACAAGCCGTTGGATCTAGTCCTTGCATCTACATGGGGAGCGCCCACATCTGCCGCTTCCGCAGTATCGCATAACGTTCCCCCCGTCGCACTTTGTAGTGCTATGAGTCTCGTGCTCGTCGCAACCATGTAGCCTTGCCGCGCGCCACACCGGTGGCAAGCTCACAATATATAT
>NC_057797.1:136097145-136112654 GCF_018294505.1 Triticum aestivum | reverse complement strand
TATTATTCCCGATTGTTGAAACATTTTTAAAATTAAATTAATTTTCATGCAATATGATGTAAAGAAAATATTTTTCAGGAATATAAAAATATACAGTAACAGAAACACGATAGCCAGCTGATTACTGCTGCCTTAAGCGGGTGCTGTCGGTTTCACTCGGACCTCCTATTAAAGGCGTGAGACGAGAGACATGAAAACACACACCGCCCCCATCTCACGCGCGCTTTTGGGCCAGCCTATGTGTGGGCGCCTCAGTTCTTTTCCCTTACCTTTTTTTTGCTTCATTAAAAATGCACGGGATTTTAGACAAAAATCAAATTTCAAAAGTTCATAAATTTAAAAGAAACAGGATATTTAATAATTTCAAAAAATATTCGTCATTTAGAGAAATCTTTGCAATTTAAAAAATATTCTCGAACTAAAAACATATCATGAATTTCCACAAATACTTATGAATTCAAAAAAGTTCATGATTTTATAAAATGTTCACGAGTTCAAAATAAGTTCATGAATTTCAAAAAATGTTCGTGAGTTTGCAAAATATTCATAAATTTCAAAAAATATATAAAACTGTTCATGAGTACATGATATTCAAAAAATGTTTGGGAATCTAAAAAAGGTTGTTGACTTTAGAAAACCATGATTTTGATACTTTTTCGCAAATTTAGAAAATGTTCAGATATTTGAAAAATCATGAATTAGAAAAACATTCAAGGTTTTCATTTTTCTGAAAATTATTAATAATTTTCAAAAAATTAATTTATTTGAAAATTGTTCATGATTTTCAACTAGTTCATGGATTTTTTAAAAGTTTACGGATTTGAAAAAGGAAAAAAGATGAATATAGAGAAATAAAAAAAGAAAAGAAAAAGAAAGCGGTGCATCCCACTATGGAGGGCGTGGGTCAAGGTTTGAATAAATATATTATCGGAGTGGAAAAAATGGAAAAATAATGAGTGAAAAAAAATGAAGAAATAGATTAACGGAGCAGCCCACTACAGCGGGCGTGGGTCAACATTTGGTCACTATCCTCCGACCCGCGCTAGGAATAGGATCCCCGGGTTTCACTGTCCATGTGGGACAATCCATTACACAAGTGCTTTGTACGGTGGATTCTCCCATATTTGGCTGCCATCTACAAAAACTACAATTCACACACCATGCGCTATTGCTGGGCGCGACTATGTCTCGCGTTTAGCGAGACGGAACCCAAGCTCATGTACAAGGAGACGTTAGCGGACCAGCCCATCAGTCATGTGGATTTGGCACGTGACGGCATGCACCCAGTTATTTTACTTTTGTTTACGTTTTGAAAAGAATTAAAATACATATATTACAGAAAACAATTTTAGTTAATATAATAATGTTGATCGCACATTTACAAAATGTTAATGCAGTGTAAAAATAATGTTAGCTTAATTTATAGAGAATGTTTATGCAATTAAAAAAATATGTGACATTTAAAATGCTCATGCATTTCAAGAAAATGTATGTGATTTTTTTTACAAAATTCATAAAATGTAACAAAATGTCACACCATTCAAAAAATGCTCCAAAAATATATTTGTGACTTTTAAAAACAGGTTCATATAATGTAAATGTTTGCACGGTGCTAAAAAATGTATCATTCAGAAAAAATATTTTGACATGTATTTAAAAATGTTTAACATGCATTCGAGATAATGTTCAAAACATGTATTTAAAAAATCATCATGTATTGGAAAATGTTAAACGTAGATAAAAATTTAGATCTATACAAAAAATGTATAAATGTGTATGAAAAATAGACATCAAAACTTATATTTGAAAAAATGTTAACAATTGCTTCTCCCACAATGCCCCTCCAGAGTCTAGCCGCCTATAACAACTGCCCTCCCACGTGTTCATCACAATACTCACCTACCACGCCAACGGCTTACCCTATATGTCGCTTAGTTTGGTATGGCACCGCCCATCCCTAGCCTGAGCACGGCAGCTCGCTACCCCGTGCAAAGGGGGATGCCTCGCCACTGTTGGAAATATGCCCTATAGGTAATAATATTGCATTATTATATTTCCATGTTTATAATTAAGAGTTTATATTCTATGCTATAACTCTTATGATCCTGGAATGTGCGATTCAGTCGAAAATTCATATGCACGCGTGGAATGATAAACGGTAAAATATGATTCCACACAAAACCATGTGTTTACTGAAATAATTGCTCAGATTGAAGAATTTAGATCAAATTATTCTACAGATGGGATAATTCCATTGGAATGGAAATGACATTGAATTTGATTCACAAGCATTTAATGGTCATATTCAGTATATTGTGCACATAACCAAAATAGTATGACTAGATCTCTTCCCAAACAGAGCTGAAATTGCATGACCACTAAGCTAATTTTTTGTTGGCTGTAACATGTGGCCTCACACGCCACATATTTGGTATAAATGAGATCAAATGCATATAATATTGCGTACCCTTGTAGTTTGTATGTGGAAATCAGTGAAGTATTTCCCATATGCGGTAATTCAGTTGCATACCGATATCACCACCCAGTGTACATAAAGGTCCTTCACGTATATCCGGGATCTATGCGGGGAATAATTGCAGTATGATCGTTAATCCGTCAAATACCTTAACCCTAGCGAGGGAATTATTTGCAGCCCGTGTGCTGATTGCTTTTGCAATAGGGACATTTTCTAGCATTAGGGGGAAAATGAACCACAAAGAATGCCTGGAAATGCATAAGAAATAACATAGACATTTTGTCCACGTACTTAAGAATCCGAACTGGAGGTTCAGGTTATGAGAAATTTACAATATATTGCAAATAATCTGCCATATAGATTTACTGATGACAAAAGTGTCCATAAAGTGTAGTACCAGAATGAGTGAAGGTACCTAATAACTACTCGTATCCCCGGATGAGAGAAAGGCGGGGGGGGGGGGGAATTCTGGTCACATGAAATTATGTTCTCATATGTTTCCGCGGAAATAGAGGAAATGGCCTCTCTGTCAGTAGATGTGATTCAACCTGGGTTGAATGACACCTAATGGATGTGCGTCAGCCAGAACCCAACACAGGCTTGCACACATTTTTTTGGTGCTGGTACATCGAAACACCTTGACTCATTGTTATGGAAAATCACAAGGAGTTAAGAGCGTAACGAGAATTCCACAAATGATGTTGATTCATGAGAATCACATATCAAACGTCTACATATGTCAATATAAAATTCTTCTTGAGAATTGTTGAAATCCTTTTGGGCCCTGAACCAAAATCTATGAAGAGTGTTGTTTGCACTTATATTGTTTCAAATGAAAGGAAACAATTTAGGAAGATTAGCACTTGCTCATCAAAAGGGACGTGTTTACCATAGTAAAACCTGCTCCTCATAAGTATCTTTCATAGAGAATACAAATGATTTTTCGTTCGGAAATGAGAGTAGATGAGGCGGTGAGAAATCGAAGCTTGTAGCGCAAGAGTTTCTGCAGAGGCCCTGAAAGGATCGATATAGTTGATTAGAGGGGGGGGGGTGAATAGGCAACTACCAATTTTTAACCTTTCTTTACCAAATTAAACTTTGCATCAAAGTAGGTTGTCTAGATATGCAACTAGGTGAGCAACCTATATGATACAACAACAACAAGCACACAAGCAAGCAAGGGATACAACACAATATAAGCTTGCACAAGTAAAGGTGAGAGATAACCAAGAGTGGAGACGGTGGAGACGAGGGTGTGTTACCGAAGTTCCTTCCCTTTGAGAGGAAGTACGTCTCCATTGGAGCGGTGTGGAGGCACAATGCTCCCCAAGAAGCCACTAGGGACTCCGTATTCTCCTCACGCCCTCACACAATGCGAGATGTCGTGATTCCACTATTGGTTCCCTTGAAGGCGGCGGATGAACCTTTACAAACAAGGTTGGGGCTCTCTCCACAACCGAATTGGAGGCTCCCAACGAAACCACGGAGCTTCACCACAATGGAATGTGGCTCCGAGGTGACCTCAACCGTCTAGGGTACTCAAACACCCAAGAGTAACAAAATCCACACAAGAAAGTATGGGGGATCAAATATCCTTTGGTGGAAGTGCAGATCTAGGTCTCCTTCTTTAATCCCTAGCAAATCAACAAGTTTGAATGGCTAGAGAGAGAGATCAGGCAAGAAAGCTTGAAGGGCATTAATGGTGGAGAGAGAGAGGCAAGAGGTAGTGGAGGTAGGTGGAAGAACCTCCTTTATATAGCAAGCCCTAAAATCGAACCGTTACTACAAAAAATGCACAACATAGGTACAACCGCTCCTCAGCTGGGTACAACCAGGATTCACGGGTACCCTGCAGAAGACCTGACTGGTGGTACAACCGGACAAACAAGCGGCAGTACCAGTTGTCAAGATCAACCGGAACAACTGCTCTGCCACCGCTCAACCACCGCTTGGAAACAGAAGGGAGTCACCCTGTGAGCGGTGATCGAGCGGTAGTGCGTCGATACTACCGCCTAGCCCTGGTACCCTGGGTGGCTAAGTCCTAAGCGGTAGAACCACTTAGGGCACCGGTGGTACCGGTGTGCAGAGCACGACCGGAACAACTGGGCCACCACCACCCGAGTACCGCATCAAAACAGAAGCATGTCCGGTTGTTGAGCGGTACCTGGCCGGTATAACCGCCAATGACACACCACAGACATTTTCAACTATGGTGGCGGTACAACCGCCCGGGGGCAGCAGTACAGCCGCTTGGTCATGTACTGGGAGGTTCAACCCTAGGGTATCACCCCTGGGGTGGTGGTTGGGTCGGTGCAACAGATCCAGTGGTGCAACCGCTCAGACGAGTGGTGCAACCGCTAAGAGGAAAGATCACAACAACACGCGGGATAATAGGAACCTCTCTCAAGTAAGGAACAGAAGGCAAATGTGGGTGAGGAATATGTGTATGTGCAATGATTCACCCAACTCCTTCCGATGTGGATTCCCTCTTAATAGTATGGGTTTCCTACGACCAAAGAGATAAACACGTAGACAAACACCGTCTTCGATCTTTTCCTTCCAGGGAGAATGACTAATCGATGCAAGCCTAATCACTGATAACCTGAAGCACTTAACACAAGATTAGACCAATAGAGAGTTGTCATCATCATCCTAAACATGAAGTAGGGAAATGACCTAACAATCTCCCCCTTTTGGTGGATGATGACAACAACACAATTTGCATAAGAGGTCCAGAAAATATAGACAGGACTCCCCCTAAATGTGTGCCCTAATTAGATTTTGCTTTTGGAATGCAAAGGTACACATTAGGAGAAAGACTCCCCCTAGATTTTATAGACCCACCACTCCTACTAGACATGAGAAGATAAGCAGTAAGCGTATAACAAGAAAGTAAAGACTTAAAGGATAACTGATACGCAAGATAGTAAATGAAGGAGCGCATGTCTCACACCATGCAAGACGAGACAACCAACAAGGTGCACAAACTAAAGTTCAACATCCAGCATGAAAAAGAACAGAACACAACCCAAGCAAATCCGATGCAAATCCCGAGACCTAATAGAACTCTCTCCCCCTTTGGCATCAAGACACCAAAAAGGAGCGAAGCTAGCGCCCCAGAGCTCTGTAGTCCTCCTCTGACTCCTCGGTCGCATCTGGATCCTCATCATCATCCTCATCAGTTCCTCCATGAGATCATCATCAGCAGCAAAAGAGCAAGAAGGCTGGCCAGGAGCCTCATCATCCGACCATGTGCTATGCGCAGAGATCCACCGGTCCTCAGGGGTGATGCTCTTCTCATATCCACTCTTTACATGCATTTGAGGTGCTTCATCATAGCAATCTGACGACACTGGGCAAGCTTCTCATTCACATGGGCCTCATACATCTTCTTCTGAATGTCAGTCTGAAGGTAGAAAGTCTTATTCACTTTAGCAGTGAGCTTGGTCATCCATGAAGGCTTGGCCCCTGGTTCCATCTCAAAGTGCTGATCATCTGAAGTGGCATAGACATCCTCAGGATCATTAGTAGGAAAGCGAGGCTCGGTGATGTAAGTTGCGAGCGGTACTTCCGTTGCGTGGAAGGCAGCGGTAGTAACGCCTGTAACCAAGCGGTAGTACCGGCCGGGAGCACGACCTGGGGGGCAGCGGTGGAACCGCCCAGACACCCCTAGTAGTACTCCTGGGACAGCACAAATGAGTGTACCAGCGGTTGAACCGCCAGGGACACCAGTTGTAACACCCAGTCAACTTCACCCATACCAAGATCAAGTTGTGCGCAATTGGATTAGATGGTTAAAAGGTAGAGAAGGCTTGGGATGGAGCAAGACACTGATTTAGGGTGTGATGACCTCCAAGAGAGCAAGAACCAACCAATGAGAAAACCCCCACTTGGAGATCACAACACCTAGGACCTAACAAAGAACTAGCAGAGCAAATAAGATCCAAAGAAACCAACTCCCCTTCTAAAGAAAAAGGGCGATGGCCGAGGCCACCTATGTTTGAGTGTAAATATATGGCACCGCGAAGATTTTAACCTTGGGCCCATGACCAAAACTCATCTTCAAAGCACAGGTACCATCAAAGATGGCTAATGTGAAAGACTTGATCAAGTTATGCATAATGGGGGGAGGAAGAGTTCATTGAGAGAACAATACCCCCCCTATGTCCATGCCTACACCTAGAACAACATGATGATGAGTGTGGTGGGATGTGCATAGATTCAAGCCACATTGTTCAAATCAATGATATTTAGCTCATGCCTTAACTCGTGAAATCTTGCTTCATCCAAGGGATTCGTGAAAATATCTGCAAGATTATCATGAGTGTTGACATAGTTGAGCTCGATCTCCCCTCGCCTAATGTGATCCCAGATGAAGTGATACCGAATCTCAATATGCTTTGTCTTGAAGTGTTGCACCGGGTTGAGAGAAATCTTGATGGCACTTTCATTGTCACACCAAAGAGACACTATGTCACAAATGACACCGTAATCCTTTAAAGCTTGCCTCATCCAAAGAAGTTGAGCACAACAACTACCGGCGGCCACATACTTTGCTTCGGTGGACGAGAGAGACACACAATTTTGCTTCTTAGAAGACCAACTCACCAAAGAGCAACCAAGAAATTGGCACCGACCGAAAGTTGACTTCCTATCCACTTTGTCTCTCGCCCAATCCGAGTACGAAAAGCCCACAAGGTTGAAGTTAGCTCCTCTTGGGTACCATAAGCCAAAGTTTGGGGTATGTGCCAAATATCGAAAGATTAGCTTGACCGCCACATAGTGGCTTTCCTTACGTGCAACTTCAAACCGTGCACAAATTCCCAAACTCAACATGATATCCAATCTAGATGCACAAAGGTAAAGCAAGGAGCCAATCATGGAGCGATATACCTTTTGATCCACGGCTTTACCATTGGGATCTATGTCAAGTTGGCATTTGACGGACATTGGAGTGGAAGCCGGCTTGGCATCATTTAGCTTGAATCTCTTGAGCATGTCTTGAGTGTATTTGGCTTGGTTGATGAAGGTTCCTTCTCTTCTTTGTTTGATTTCGAACTCGAGAAAGAACTTCAACTCTCCGATCATGGACATCTTGAACTTCGAGGTCATGAGAGTGGCAAATTCCTCATTGAAAGCTTTGTTAGGGGAGCCAATGATAATATCATCAACATATAGTTGGCATACAAACAACTCCCCTTTGACCTTCTTAGTAAAAATATAGGAGTCGATTTTCCCAATTTCAAACCCACGATCTTGCAACAACTCGGTAAGGTGCTCATACCACGCACGTGGGGCTTGTTTAAGGCCATAGAGTGCCTTATTGAGTTGGTACACATGATTGGGGAACTCGGGATCCTCAAACCTCCGGGGTTGTTTGACATACACCAACTCATTAATAGGAACATTAAGAAAAGCACTCTTCACACCCATCTATTGCAACTTGAAGTTATGATGAGAAGCATAGGCAATCAACAAACGAATAGATTCAAGGCGAGCAACGGGAGCAAAGGTTTCACCGTAGTCGATACCCTTGACTTGGGAGTAGCCTTGTGATACCAAACGAGCCTTGTTGCGAATGATAATTCCATGAGCATCTTGCTTGTTCTTGAATATCCACTTGGTTCCAATGACATTATGGTTCCCCGTTGGCCTTGGCACCAATCTCCACACCTTATTGTGCTCGAAGTTGTTGAGTTCTTCATGCATGGCATTGAGCCAATCTGGATCCTCGAGCGCCTCATAGACCTTTTGGGGTTCAACACAAGAGACAAGCGCGTGATGTTCACAATAGTTTGCTAATTGTCTATGAGTGCTTACCCCCTTTCTTAAGCTTCCATGGACATTCTTCATGAGATGATCTTTGGTAGTGAGCTTGGAGGCAATCTTGGCGGCAGGACGCTCCAATTCCTCCTTAAGAGATAGTTGAGGAGCGGTAAATTGATCATCTTGAGCGTCGTCTTGAGTTTGTTCTTGATCTTGAGCTTGCTCTTGATCTTGAACTTGCTCAGTGGTGAGAACTTCACCTTGGGCATCACTTGGTGGTTCACCACCATCTTGAGGTTGATCTTGCCCTTGATCTTGTTCATTTGGTTGAGGGCCTTCACTTTGTTCTTCGGAAGCGTGTTGGTCTTGGGTTGGTGATGGTTCCACATGAGTGGAACATTGTCCTTCTCCTTCGGCCACAAGGGGTTCCTTAATGGGTAGTATATGACCAACAACCATTCTTCTTATGGCTTGGGAGGAATTTCATCACCTACACCACAAGTACCACTTTGCTCCACTTGGGAGCCGTTATTCACATCAAACTCCACGTTACACGTCTCCTCAATGAGTCCAGTGGACTTGTTGAGGACACGGTAAGCATGAGAGTTTGTAGCATAACCAACAAATATGCCCCCATGAGCTCTAGCCTCAAATTTGGACAACCGAACACCTTTCTTGAGAATGAAACACTTACACCCGAACTCCCGGAAGTACTTGAGGTTGGGCTTGTTTCCGGTGAGAATCTCATATGGAGTCTTGTTCAAGCCTTTGCAGAGATAGAGACAATTGGATGCAAGACAATCGGTGTTGATGGCTTCGGTCCAAAAGTTGTACGGAGACTTGAACTCCGCCATCATGGTCCTTGCCGCATCCATCAATGTCCGGTTCTTCCTCTACGCTACGCCATTTTGTTGAGGGGTGTAAGGTGCGGAATATTGATGCTTGATCCCCTATCACTAGGAAACTCATCCAAGGTGTAGTTCTTGAACTCGGTGTCGTTGTCACTTCTTATCGTCAAGATCTTTGCATTATGTTGGCGTTGAGCTTCATTTTCAAAGTCGATGACGGTTTGTTGGGTCTCACTCTTCCTCTTGAAGAAATATACCCAAATGTATCTTGAATAATCATCCACAATCACCAAGAAATACTTTCTACCCCCAAGACTATCAAAGGATGGAGGCCCAAAGAGATCCAAGTGAAGGAGCTCCAAGGGTCTCTTTGAGTAGATGATAGTCGTGGGAGGGTGAGTGTAACGCCCCGGACACACCCGCCGGTGGTCGTTACTCCTGGCGGGATCTAGACTGGCCCCACAGATCAATACTAGTCTTTTCTGCGCACTTTGTCCTCACTCATGCGCACCCGGGAGCAACTTCCCGGCCGGTCACCCATCCTGACACTACTCCAAGATGAGCACGCTTAACTTTGGAGTTCTGTCTGAATGGGCTGCCGGAAAAGAAGGAATTCCTTATTGATATGAGTAGTCTATCATCCCTAATAAGCCAGGCCATCACATACACCCCACTCAAAGGAACCGACGTCCTCGTCGGGCCACAGGAACATTCCCTCTTGGCACATACGTTTGTGCTTCCAGTCCAGTAGATGTGCCATGCCGTGTGCCACGACGGGTCACAAACGTCATGAACAACATGACCACACACCTGTCCGCAACCATCCGTGTAACCGCGAGGGTCGGCTCTGATATCAACTTGTAACGCCTTAGACACACCCGCCGGTGGTCGTTACTCTTGGCGGGATCTAGACTGGCCCCACAAATCAATACTAGTCTTTTCTTCGCACTTTGTCCTCACTCATGCACACCCAGGAGCAACTTCCCGGCCGGTCACCCATCCTAACACTACTCCAAGATGAGCACGCTTAACTTTGGAGTTTTGTCTGAATGGGCTACCAGAAAAGAAGGAATTCCTTATTGATATGAGTAGTCCATCATCCCTAATAAGCCAGGCCATCACAGTGAGCCTTCTCATGTAGCTTTCTTTCGATACAAGCACTGCAAGCACGATCTTTGGCAAAACTAACATTTGTTAGCCCATGGACATGGTCCCCCCTTAAGAAGACTTTGCAAAGATCTCATATTGACATGGGCTAAATGGCGATGCCAAAGCCATCCCACGTCAACATTTATTCATTAGGCATGTCGCGGTCTTAGTGGGTCGCTTTGAAAAGTTAATCACATAAATACCGTTCTCAACATGCCCAACAAAGGCTACTTTAAGAGTCTTGCTCCACAAGAGGGCCACAATATCAATATCAAAGAAAGTGGCAAATCCCATGAGTGGAAGTTGACGAACGGAAAGTAAGTTGTATGCAAGGGACTCAACAAGCATGACTTTCTCGATCGTGAGATCATGAGAAATGACAACCTTGCCAAGCCCCAATACCTTAGAAGATGAGGCGTCACCCCACTGGACATTGGTGGGCATAGATGAAATCTTGTGCACGTCCACCACCAAGTCCTTGCTTCCGGTCATATGATTTGTGGCTCCACCATCGAGCAACCATGATCCCCCACCGGAAGCAAACACCTACAAGATATCAATGCTTGGTTTTAGGTACCCATTTTGTAATGGGTCCTTTGATGTTAGTAACAAGGGTCTTCGGAACCCAAATATAACATTCAATGTACTCATAAGGAGAACCAACAAATTTGGCATAAACATGCCCATCACTAGCACGTCATAACACATAAGAAGGGTTAAAGTCGTCGGCTTTGTTGGAAGGGGTGGTATTGCCCTTCTTGACACCACCACCCTTCACATTGTTCTTCTGCTCCTTAGAATCACCCTATCCCTCCTTCACAAAAGTTTGCTTGAGAGGAGGAGGTCGTTTGGCCTTGTCATTCTTCTTCTTGTTCTTGGACTTGTGTGCAAACCCAATTCCCTCCTTGGGCACAACTTCCTTTTGATTGCTCAAAAGGTTGTTGAGGTTCTTCTCACCCTGTATGCAAGACACAAGGCCTTTCTCAAGTTGCTCCTTCAACTTTGGATCCTCCTCCACAAGATGCACATGCTCACAACATGGGTGTAACGCCCACGATGCGGCTATATCTCCCACGTGTCGAGGCATGACTTAGAGGCATAACCGCATGGTGGTTTAGTCGCAAGTGGGGTAATCTTCACACAATCCCATGTACTAAATAAGAAAAGGATAAAGAGTTGGCTTACAATCGCCACTTTACACAAATAACAAGTTAAACATACATCACCCAGAGTACAAACAAGGTCCGACTACGGAACCAAAATAAAAGAAGACAACCCCAAATGCTAGATTCCCGATCGTCCCAACCGGGCACCTCTACTGATCAACCAGAAAAGACATAAAACAACGATCAAGATCTTCATCGAGCTCCCACTTGACCTTGGTTGCGTTACCTGCACTGGTATCATTGGCACCTGCAACTGTTTGGAAGTATCCGTGAGTCACGAGGACTCAACAATCTCACACCCGCGAGATCAAGACTATTTAAGCTTATGGTAATGAGGTGGAGCTGCAGCAAGCACTAAGCAAAATATGGTGGCTAACATACGCAAATATGAGCGACAAGAGAAGCAACACAACGGTCGTGAAACTAGAAGTGATCCTGAAACTACTTATGTTCAAGCATAACACAAGACCGTGTTCACTCCCCGGACTCCGCCGAAAAGAGACCATCACGGATACACACGTGGTTGATGTATTTTAATTAACTCAAGTGTCAAGTTCTCTACAACCGGACATTAGCAAATTCCCATCTGCCACATAACCGTGGGCATGGATTTCGAAAGTTTAAACCCTGCAGGGGTGTCCCAACTTAGCCCATCACAAGCTCTCACGGTCAACGAAGGATATTCCTTCTCCCGGAAAGACCCGATCAGTATCGGAATCCCGGTTACAAGACATTTCGATAATGGTAAAACAAGACCAGCAAAGGTGCCCGACGTGCCGACAAATCCCGATAAGAGCTGCACATATCTCGTTCTCAGGGCACACCAGATAGGTCAAGCTACGAGTAAAACTAGCCCTCAAGTTGCCCTGAGGTGGCCCCGCAGGTTGCCCGGTTCGGACCAACACTTAGAGAAGCACTGCCCCCGGGGGGTTAAAATAAAGATGACCCTCGGGCTCCGGAAACCCAAGGGAAAAATGCTTAGGTTGTTAGGCAAATGTAAAACCAAGGTTGGGCCTTGCTGGAGGAGTTTTATTCAAAGCAAACTGTCAAGGGGTTCCCATAACACCTAACCGCGTAAGGAACGCAAAATCAAGGAACAGAACACCGGTATGACAGAAAATAGGGCGGCAAGAGTGGAACAAAACACCAGGCATAAGGCCGAGCCTTCCACCCTTTACCAAGTATATAGATGCATTAATTAAAATAAGAGATATTGTGATATCCCAACATGGAACATACTTCAACTTCACCCGCAACTAGCAACACTATAAGTAGGGCTGAGCAAAAGCGGTAACCTAGCCAAACAACGGTTTGCTAGGATGGTTGAAATGGGTTAGAGGCTTTTCATGGCAATATGGGAGGCATGATATAACAAGGGGTAGGTAGCGCGACATAGAGATAGAGCGAACAACTAGCAAGAAAAGATAGAAGTAATTTCGAGGGTATGGTCATCTTGCCTGAGATCCCGTAAGGAAGAAGAACGAGTCCAAGAAATAGATGACCCAACATAGTCGAACGAATCCTCACAACTCCGTAGTGAAACTGAAGCTAACGAGAGATGCAACCCGGAAAGAAGCAAGCAACATAGTAAACAACCATCACATAAACATGGCATGATGCACAACCAAGTATGATGCATGTCCGGTTTAATGAGGCATGGCATGGCAAAGTGCAACAAACAATACTACAAATTAAGTGGAGCTCAATATGCAACGAGTTGCATATTGATGAAACACCACATTCAATTACTTAGTTCTCTCTCCTTTATGTACCCAACAATATTAAATGTTATTAAACATGGCAAGGGGTGAATCATATGAAAACTACCTATCTAGGCAAGTTTAAATGAGGCCGGAAATAACAAACACAATTTCGGAAAATCCTCATGTGCATATTTTAGGTTTGGTACTGTTCTGCCCTAAACCATATTTTAGAGTTGTTAAACATGCACAGTAATGCCACCATGTTAAACTATGCATTTTTCTGCCTCATTTACATATAAAGTTTATTAAGTTTGGAGCTACGGCTATTTAGTTATGAAATAAATCATTTTAGCATGTTATTTAGGCAAATTAATACAAACATCAAGTTTAAACATTTTAATCATGCATGAAAGTTGGAAATTATGAAACTAGACAAGATTCTAAGCATTTTTCATATATGAAACTGTCGGGGAACGTAGCAATAATTCAAAAAAATTCCTACGTGTCACCAAGATCAATCTAGGAGATACTAGCAACGAGAGAGAGGGAGTGCATCTTCATACCCTGAAAGATCGCTAAGCGGAAGCGTTACAAGAACGCAGTTGGTGGAGTCGTACACGCAGCGATTCAGATCGCGGTCGATTCCGATCTAAGCGCCGAACAACGGCGCCTCCGCGTTCAACACACGTACAGCCCGGGGACGTCTCCTCTTTCTTGATCCAGCAAGGGGAGACGAGAAGTTGAGGGAGAACTCCGACAGCACGATGGCATGGTGGTGATGGAGCTCGTGGTTCTCCGGAAAGGCTTCGCCAAGCGCTATGGAGGAGGAGGAGGTGTAGGAGAGGGGGAGGGGCTGCGCCAGGGGAAGGGTGTGTCTGCCCTCTCTCTCCCTCACTATATATAGGGGGAAGGGGGGTGGAGGAGGCACCCTAGGGTTCCCTAGGGGAGGGGCGGCGGCCATAGGGGAAACCCTAGATGGGTTTGGGCGCCCCCACCCCTAGGAAACTTGCCCCCAAGCCGGGAGGGGTGGCTGCCCTAGGGGAGGCACCCCCACCTCTCCAGGTTACATGAGATGGGGTGGGAGGGGTGCTCAGCCCCTTAGTGGTCTGATGTGCCCCTCCCCTTGGCCCATAAGTCCCCCAACTCTTGCCGCGGCCTCCGAAACCCCTTTCGGACACGCTGGTCGTCACCCGGTACCCCCGGAACAATTCCGGACTCCAATACCCTTCGTCCAATATATCGATCTTCACCTCCGGACCATTCCGGAACTCGTCGTCACATCCGGGATCTAGTTCGGGACTCTGAACAACCTTCGGTAACCACATACTATTTCCCATAACAACTCTAGCGTCACCGAACCTTAAGTGTGTAGACCCTACGGGTTCGGGAACCATGCAGACATGACCGAGACATCTCTCCGGCCAATAACCAAGAGCGGGATCTAGATACCAATGTTGGCTCCCACATGTTCCACGATGATCTCATCGGATGAACCACGATGTCGAGGATTCAATCAATCCCGTATGCAATTCCCTTTGTCTATCAGTATGTTACTTGCCCGAGATTCAGTCGTCGGTATCCCCATACCTCATTCAATCTCGTTACCGGCAAGTCTCTTTACTCGTTCCGTAACGCATGATCCCGTGACCAACTCCTTAGTCACATTGAGCTCATTATGATGATGCATTACCGAGTGGGCCCAAAGATACCTCTTCGTCATACGGAGTGACAAATCCCAATCTCGATTCGTGCCAACCCAACAGATACTTTCGGAGATACCCGTAATGCACATTTATAGCCACCCAGTTACGTTGTGACGTTTGGCACACCCAAAGCACTCCTACAGTATCCGGGAGTTGCACAATCTCATGGTCTAAGGAAATGATACTTGACATTAGAAAAGCTTTAGCAAACGAACTACACGATCTTGTGCTATGCTTAGGATTGGGTCTTGTCCATCACATCATTCTCCTAATGATGTGATCCCATTATCAATGACATCCAATGTCCATGGTCAGGAAACCACGACCATCTATTGATCAACGAGCTAGTCAACTAGAGGCTTACTAGGGAAATATTATGATCTATGTATTCACACATGTATTACGGTTTCCGGTTAATACAATTACGATTTCGAAAGTTTAAACCCTGCAGGGGTGTCCCAACTTAGCCCATCACAAGCTCTCATGGTCAACGAAGGATATTCCTTCTCCCGGAAAGACCCGATCAGTATCAGAATCCCGGTTACAAGACATTTCGATAATGGTAAAACAAGACCAGCAAAGGCGCCCGATGTGCCAACAAATCCCGATAAGAGCTGCACATATCTCGTTCTCAGGGCACAGCAGATAGGTCAAGCTACGAGTAAAACCAGCCCTCAAGTTGCCCCGAGGTGGCCCCG
>NC_057797.1:136054736-136096868 GCF_018294505.1 Triticum aestivum | reverse complement strand
ACCCTCGGGCTCCGGAAACCCAAGGGAAAAATGCTTAGGTTGTTAGGAAAATGTAAAACCAAGGTTGGGCCTTGCTGGAGGAGTTTTATTCAAAGCAAACTGTCAAGGGGTTCCCATAACACCTAACCGCGTAAGGAACGCAAAATCAAGGAACAGAGCACCGGTATGACGGAAAATAGGGCGGCAAGAGTGGAACAAAACACCAGGCATAAGGCCGAGCCTTCCACCCTTTACCAAGTATATAGATGCATTAATTAAAATAAGAGATATTGTGATATCCCAACATGGAACATACTTCAACTTCACCTGCAACTAGCAACGCTATAAGTAGGGCTGAGAAAAAGCGGTAACCTAGCCAAACAACGGTTTGCTAGGATGGTTGAAATGGGTTAGAGGCTTGTCATGGCAATATGGGAGGCATGATATAACAAGGGGTAGGTAGCGCGACATAGCCATAGAGCGAACAACTAGCAAGAAAAGATAGAAGTAATTTCGAGGGTATGGTCATCTTGCCGGAGATCCCGTAAGGAAGAAGAACGAGTCCAAGAAGTAGACGACCCAACGTAGTCGAACGAATCCTCACAACTTCGTAATGAAACTGAAGCTAACGAGAGATGCAACCCGGAAAGAAGCAAGCAACATAGTAAACAACCATCACATAAACATGGCATGATGCACAACCAAGTATGATGCATGTCCGGTTTAATGAGGCATGGCATGGCAAAGTGCAACAAACAATACTACAAATTAAGTGGAGCTCAATATGCAACGAGTTGCATATTGATGAAACACCACATTCAATTACTTAGTTCTCTCTCCTTTATGTACCCAACAATATTAAATGTTATTAAACATGGCAAGGGGTGAATCATATGAAAACTACCTATCTAGGCAAGTTTAAATGAGGCCGGAAATAACAAACACAATTCCGGAAAATCCTCATGTGCATATTTTAGTTTTGGTACTGTTCTGCCCTAAACCATATTTTAGAGCTGTTAAACATGCAAAGTAATGCCACCATGTTAAACTATGCATTTTTCTGCCCCATTTACATATAAAGTTTATTAAGTTTGGAGCTACGGCTATTTAGTTATGAAATGAATCATTTTAGCATGTTATTTAGGCAAATTAATACAAACATCAAGTTTAAACATTTTAATCATGCATGAAAGTTGGAAATTATGAAACTAGACAAGATTCTAAGCATTTTTCATATATGAAACTGTTGGGGAACATAGCAATAATTCAAAAAAATTCCTACGTGTCACCAAGATCAATCTAGGAGATACTAGCAACGAGAGAGAGGGAGTGCATCTTCATACCCTTGGAGATCGCTAAGCAGAAGCGTTACAAGAACGCAGTTGGTGGAGTCATACACGCAGCGATTCAGATCGCGGTCGATTCTGATCTAAGCGCCGAACAACGGCGCCTCCGCGTTCAACGCACGTACAGCCCAGGGACGTCTCCTCTTTCTTGATCCAACAAGGGGAGAGGAGAAGTTGAGGGAGAACTCCGACAGCACGATGGCATGGTGGTGATGGAGCTCGTGGTTCTCCAGCAAGGCTAGGGTTCCCTAGGGGAGGGGCGGCGGCCATAGGGGAAACCCTAGATGGGTTTGGGCGCCCCCACCCGTAGGAAACTTGCCCCCCAAGCCGGGAGGGGTGGCTGCCCTAGGGGAGGCGCCCCCACCTCTCCAGGTTACATGAGATGGGGTGGGAGGGGCGCTTAGCCCCTTAGTGGTCTGATGTGCCCCTCCCCTTGGCCCATAAGCCCCCCGAACTCTTGCCGGGGCCTCCGAAACCCCTTTCGGACACGCTGGTCATCACCCGGTACCCCCAGAACAATTCCGGACTCCAATACCCTTCGTCCAATATATCGATCTTCACCTCCGGACCATTCCGGAAATCCTCGCCACATCCGGGATCTCATTCGGGACTCCGAACAACCTTCGGTAACCACATACTATTTCCCATAACAACTCTAGCGTCACCGAACCTTAAGTGTGTAGACCCTCCGGGTTTGGGAACCATGCAGATATGATCGAGACATCTCTCCGACCAATAACCGACAACGGGATCTAGATACCAATGTTGGCTCCCACATGTTCCACGATGATCTCATTGGATGAACCACGTTGTCGAGGATTCAATCATTCCCGTATGCAATTCCCTTTGTCTATCAGTATGTTACTTGCCCGAGATTCAATCGTCGGTATCCCCATACCTCATTCAATCTCGTTACCGGCAAGTCTCTTTACTCATTCCGTAATGCATGATCCCGTGGCCAACTTCTTAGTCACATTGAGCTCATTATGCTGATGCATTACCGAGTGGGCCCAGAGATACCTCTTCGTCATACGGAGTGACAAATCCCAATCTCGATTCGTGCCAACCCAACAGATACTTTTGGAGATACTCGTAATGCACCTTTATAGCCACCCAGTTACATTGTGATGTTTGGCACACCCAAAGCACTCCTACGGTATCCGGGAGTTGCACAATCTCATGGTCTATGGAAATGATACTTGACATTAGAAAAGCTTTAGCAAACGAACTACATGATCTTGTGCTATGCTTAGGATTGGGTCTTGTCCATCACATCATTCTCCTAATGATGTGATCCCATTATCAATGACATCCAATGTCCATGGTCTATGTATTCACACATGTATTACGGTTTCCGGTTAATACAATTATAGCATGAATAATAGACAATAATCATGAACAAGGAAATAGAATAATAACCATTTTATTATTGCCTCTAGGGCATATTTCCAACAGAAACATTTTAATCTGATGCATGGTTTGCGTGTTAGGATATGCATGAACATGAGGGGCTTTTCTGTAAAACTGAAATTTCCTGGATAATAGATAAATTCGCTGACAGAAAAAAAAAGATTTGGGCCGAAACTAATGCATGTTGGACCAATAGAGAGGAGGGGTTGTGGGAATGTCACCCTGGGCTGAGGCCCACAATAGAGAGGAGAGGGGCGCACTGGGTCTTAGCGCGCGGCTGCGGTTCGATGCAGCGGATGTGGACCGCGACAGCGACCGGTCAACGCGGAGGAGATCGAAGGAGAGGGCGAGGTCAATGGCAAGGCAGGGGCGCGTGCAGGGACTTGGCGCGGCAGCCGGCGGAGCTCCAGCAACGGAGGGAGGCGGAGCTCACCGGGGATGGAGGGATCCGGGCGCGGGGGTTCCATATCTGGTGACGGCGCATCCTGATACGTCTCCAACGTATCTATATTTTTTTTGATTGCTCCATGCTATATTATCTACTGTTTTGGACATTATTGGGCTTTATTATCCACTTTTATATTATTTTTGGTACTAACCTATTAACCGGAGGCCCAGCCCAGAATTGCTGTTTTTCTGTGCCTATTTTAGGGTTTTGAAGAAAAGGAATATCAAACGGAGTCCAAATGGAATGAAACCTTCAGGAACATGATTTTCTCAACGAACAAGACCCAGGAGACTTGGACCCTACGTCAAGACACAAAAGAGGAGGCCACAAGGTAGGGGGGCCTGCCTGCCTACCCCAAGCGCGCCCTCCACCCTTGTGGGGCCCCTGTTGCTCCACCGACGTACTCCTTCCTCCTATATATACCTACGTACCCCCAAACGATCAGATACAGAGCCAAAGCCCTAATTCCACCGCCGCAACTTTCTGTATCCACGAGATCCCATCTTGGGGCCTGTTCCGGAGCTCCGCCGGAGGGGGCATCGATCACGGAGGGCTTCTACATCAACACCATAGCCCCTCCGATGAAGTGTGAGTAGTTTACCTCAGACCTACGGGTCCATAGTTAGTAGCTAGATGGCTTCTTCTCTCTTTTTGGATCTCAATACAATGTTCTCCCCCTCCCTTGTGGAGAACTATTCGATGTAATCTTCTTTTTGCAGTGTGTTTGTTGAGATCGATGAATTGTGGGTTTATGATCAAGTCTATCTATGAACAATATTTGAATCTTCTCTGAGTTCTTTTATATATGATTGGTTATCTTTGCAAGTCTCTTCAAATTATCAGTTTGGTTTGGCCTACTAGATTGATCTTTCTTGCAATGGGAGAAGTGCTTAGCTTTGGGTTCAATCTTGCGGTGTCCTTTCCCAGTGACAGTAGGGGCAGCAAGGCACGTATTGTATTGTTGCCATCGAGGATAACAAGATGGGGTTTTCTTCATATTGCATGAGTCTATCCCTCTACATCATGTCATCTTGCTTAAGGCGTTACTCTGTTTTCATTAACTTAATACTCTAGATGCATGCTGGATAGCGGTCGGTGAGTGGCGTAATAGTAGTAGATGGAGGCAGGAGTCGGTCTACTTGTCTCGGACGTGATGCCTATATACATGATCATACCTAGATATTCTCATAACTATGCTCAATTCTGTCAGTTGCTCAACAGTAATTTGTTCACCCACCATAGAATACTTATGCTCTCGAGAGAAGCCACTAGTGAAACCTATGGCCCCCGGGTCTATCTTCATCATATTAATCTCCTACTACTTAGTTATTTCATTTGCTATTTACTTTGCCTTTATTTTACCTTGCATCTTTATCATAAAAATACCAAAAATATTATCTTATCATATCTATCGGATCTCACTCTCGTAAGTGGCCTTGTAGGGATTGACAACCCCTATTTGCGTTGGTTGCGAGGATTTATTTGTTTTGTGCAGGTACGAGGGACTCGCGCGTAGCCTCCTACTGGATTGACACCTTGGTTCTCAAAAACTGACGGAAATACTTATGCTACTTTGCTGCATCATCCCTTCCTCTTCGGGGAAAACCAACGCAGTGCTCAAGAGGTAGCAAGAAGGATTTCTGGCGCCGTTGCCGGGGAGGTCTATGCAAAAGTCAACATACCAAGTACCCATCACACACCCTTATCTCCCGCATTACATTATTTGCCATTTGCCTCTCGTTTTCCTCTTCCCCACTTCACCCTTGCCGTTTTATTCGCCCTCTCTCTCTATCCTCCCTCTCTTTCTCCGTTTGCCTCTTTTTGCCCGCTTGCTTTTTGTTTGCTTGTGTGTTAGTTTGTTTGCTAGTCGTTATGGCTAGTCCTTTACATTCTGCCTCTGTGTCTAAAATTGGGGAAACTATTGTCGATAATAATATCATGAAAAATTCTGATGCTCCTACTAAAGAACCCACCATCTTACATACAAAAAATTTCCGTGTTGGTAGTGGTAATATTATTGGAAAAGGAGTTATTCAAGATTTCTTTACTTGTGCCGGTGCTTTACCTTCTATGGGTAGTTCTATACTTCATAGAACTAGTAGTCTTGCGGACGCTATTGCCATGCTTGTAGTTGAACTTGAAAGACAATTCATGCACATGCATCCTTCCATACAAAGGATTTTTCTGGAATTTTCTAATATTGAGAATTCTTCTTTTAAGTGTGCCGCTACTATCTTTTTGGCTGATGAGTTTAGATTCATAATAAAAGAGGCCAAAGAAATCTTTGCGCATTATAGGGTGGACGCTTGCCGTCCTCCCATAAAGGCTATCCTCTTTGATCAAGAAGAAATAATGCGTTTTCAATCTTTAGACTATGTTGCTTTCAATGAAAATCTTAGAAAAAGGGTTCCTACCAATATTTTAGTTGATAGAATTCCTGAACTTAATGATGATTTGGACATTAGAAATAATGAACTAGGATATTCTCTTTAATATAAGCTCACGAAGTTCTGTCAAAAGAATGCTTATAATGATGAATTGGTTGTGCAATATGAAGGACCAAAGGAGGAACCTATACCTCCCAAGGTTGATCTTGGGGACTTTTGTCCCATTAAATTTAGCCCTTTTGATTACTTTTGCTTGACTCAAAGAAAATTTTCTGCCGAACGTAGAGAATATGAAATGAGTTTTAATAATCTATCTTACTATTATGGCAATACCTAGATCTATTCTTGCTTGTTATGCCTAGCTAGGGGCGTTAAACGATAGCGCTTGTTGCGAGGCAACCCAATTTTATTCTTATTCCTTGCTTTTTTCTCCTGTTCAGTAATAAATAATTTATCTAGCATCTGTTTTGGTTGTGTTTTTTGTGTTTAATTAGTGTTTGTGCCAAGTAGAACCATTGGGAAGACTTGGGGAAAGTCTTGTTGAACTTGCTGTAAAAAACAGAAACTTTAGCGCTCACGAGAACTGCTGCCATTTTTATTTGGAGAGTGATATTTAGTTAATTCTTTTTTCAGATGATTAATAGATAAATTCCTCACGTTCAGAAATTTATTTTATAATTTTTGGGATTCCAGATATTGAGCTAGATACAGATTACTACAGACTGTTCTGTTTTTGACAGATTCTGTTTTTCGTGTGTTGTTTGCTTATTTTGATGAATCTATGGCTAGTAAAATAGTTTATAAACCATATATAAGTTGGAATACAGTAGGTATAACACCAATATAAATAAATAATGAGTTAATTACAGTACCTTGAAGTGGTCTTTTATTTTCTTTCGCTAATGGAGCTCACGAGATTTTCTACTTTAAGTTTTGTGTTGTGAAGTTTTCAAGTTTTGGGTAAAGATTTGATGGATTATGGAACAAGGAGTGGAAAGAGCCTAAGCTTGGGGATTCCCATGGCACCACCAAGATAATATAAGGACACCTAAAAGCCAAAGCTTGGGGATGCCCCAGAAGGCATCCCCTCTTTCGTCTACTTCTATCGGTAACTTTACTTGGAGCTATATTTTTATTCGCCACATGATATGTGTTTTGCTTGGAGCGTCTTGTATTATTTGAGTCTTTGCTTTTTAGTTTACCACAATCATCCTTGCTGTACACACCTTTTGAGAGATCCATACATGATTTGGAATTTGTTAGAATACTCTATGTGCTTCGCTTATATCTTTTGAGTTATATAGTTTTGCTCTAGTACTTCACTTATATCTTTTAGAGCACAGTGGTGGATTTGTTTTATAGAAACTATTGATCTCTCATGCTTCACTTAGATTATTTTGAGAGTCTTAATAGCATGGTAATTTGCTTAAAATCCTAATATGCTAGCTATTCAAAGTTAGTAAAATTTTCTTAAGAGTGTTTTGAATACTAAGAGAAGTTTGATGCTTGATGATTGTTTTGAGATATGGAGGTAACAATATCAAAGTCGTGCTAGTTGAGTAGTTGTGAAATTGAGAAATACTTGTGTTGAAGTTTGCAAGTCCCGTAGCATGCACACATGGTAAACGTTATGTAACAAATTTGAAACATGAGGTGTTATTTGATTGTCTTCCTTATGAGTGGCGGTCGGGGACGAGCGATGGTCTTTTCCTACCAATCTATCCCCCTAGGAGCATGCATGTAGTACCAAGGTTTTTGATGACTTGTAGATTTTTGCAATAAGTATGTGAGTTCTTTATGACTAATTTTGAGTCCATGGATTATACACACTCTCACCCTTCCATCCTTGTAGCCTCTTCGGTACCGTGCATTGCCCTTTCTCACATTGAGAGTTGGCGCAGACTTCGCCCGTGCATCCAAACCCCGTGATATGATACACTCTTTCACACATAAACCTCCTTATATCTTCCTCAAAACCGCCACCATACCTACCTACTATGGCATTTCCATAGCCATTCCGAGATATATTGCCATGCAACTTTCCACCATCCTGTTCATCATGACACAATCATCATTGTCATATTGCTTAGCATGATCATGTAGTTGACATAGTATTTGTGGCAAAGCCACCGTTCATAATTCTTTCATACATGTCACTCTTGGTCCATTGCATATCCCAGTACACCACCGAAGGCATTCATATAGAGTCATACTTTGTTCTAGTATCGAGTTGTAATCATTGAGTTGTAAATAAATAGAAGTGTGATGATCATTATTTTCTAGAGCATTGTCCCAAGTGAGGAATAAAAAAAAGAGAAAGGCCATAAAAAAGGGGGAGAAAGGCCCAAATAAAAAAAAGAAAAAAATGAGAGAAAAATAGAGAAGGGACAATGTTACTATCCTTTGCCCCACTTGTGCTTCAAAGTAGCACCTTAATCTTCATGTTAGAGAGTCTCTTGTTTTGTCACTTTCATATACTAGTGGGAATTTTTCATTATAGAAATTGGCTTGTATATTCCAACAATGGGCCTCCTCAAGTGCCCTAGGTCTTCGTGAGCAAGCAAGTTGGATGCACACCCACTTAGTTTTCTTTTGTTGAGCTTTCATACATTTATAGCTTTAGTGCATCCGTTGCATGGCAATCCCTTCTCTTTGCATTAACATCAATCGATGGGTATCTCCATAGCCCATTGGTTAGCCTCGTTGATGTGAGACTTTATCCTTTTTTGTCTTCTCCACATAACCCCTCATTATATTCTATTCCACCCATAGTGCTATGTCCATGGCCCGCGCTCATATATTGCGTGAAAGTTTATAGGTTTGAGATTACTAAAGTATGAAACAATTGCTTGGCTTGTCATCGGGGTTGTGCATGATGAGAGCATTCTTATGTGACAAAAATGAAACATGAGTAAACTATATGATTTTGTAGGGATGAACTTTCTTTGGCCATGTTATTTTGAGAAGACATAATTGCTTAGTTAGTATGCTTGAAGTATTATTATTTTTATGTCAATATGAACTTTTGTCTTGAATCTTTCGGATCTGAATATTCATACCACAATTAAGAAGAATTACACTAAAATTATGCCAAGTAGCACTCCACATCAAAAATTCTGTTTTTATCATTTACCTACTCGAGGACGAGCAGGAATTAAGCTCGGGGATGCTTGATACGTCTCCAATGTATCTATAATTTTTGATTGCTCCATGCTATATTATCTACTGTTTTGGACATTATTGGGCTTTATTATCCACTTTTATATTATTTTTGGGACTAACCTATTAACCGGAGGCCCAACCCAGAATTGCTGTTTTTTTGCCTATTTTAGGGTTTCGAAGAAAAGAAATATCAAACGGAATGAAACCTTCGGGAACATGATTTTCTCAACGAAAAAGACCCAGGAGACTTGGACCCTACGTCAAGACACAAAAGAGGAGGCCACGAGGTAGGGGGGCGCGCCTGCCTACCCCAGGCGCGCCCTCCACCCTCGTGGGGCCCCTGTTGCTCGACCGACGTACTCCTTCCTCCTATATATACCTACGTACCCCCAAATGATCAGATACAGAGCCAAAGCCCTAATTCCACCGCCGCAACTTTCTGTATCCACGAGATCCCATCTTGGGGCCTGTTCCGGAGCTTCGCCGGAGGGGGCATCGATCACAGAGGGCTTCTACATCAACACCATAGCCCCTCCGATGAAGTGTGAGTAGTTTACCTCAGACCTACGGGTCCATAGTTAGTATCTAGATGGCTTCTTCTCTCTTTTTGGATCTCAATACAATGTTCTCCCCCTCCCTTGTGGAGAACTATTCTATGTAATCTTCTTTTTGCGGTGTGTTTGTTGAGACCGATGAATTGTGGGTTTATGATCAAGTCTATCTATGAACAATATTTGAATCTTCTTTGAATTCTTTTATGTATGATTGGTTATCTTTGCAAGTCTCTTCGAATTATCAGTTTGGTTTGGCCTACTAGATTGATCTTTCTTGCAATGGGAGAAGTGCTTAGCTTTGGGTTCAATCTTGCGGTGTCCTTTCCCAGTGACAGTAGGGGCAGCAAGGCATGTATTGTATTGTTGCCATCAAGGATAACAAGATGGGGTTTTCTTCATATTGCATGAGCCTATCCCTCTACATCATGTCATCTTGCTTAAGGCGTTACTCTGTTTTCATTAACTTAATACTCTAGATGCATGTTGGATAGCGGTCGATAAGTGGAGTAATAGTAGTAGATGCAGGCAGGAGTCAGTCTACTTGTCTCGGACATGACGCCTATATACATGATCATACCTAGATATTCTCATAACTATGCTCAATTCTGTCAATTGCTCAACAGCAATTTGTTCACCCACCGTAGAATACTTATGCTCTCGAGAGAAGCCACTAGTGAAACCTATGCCCCCCAGGTCTATCTTCATCATATTAATCTCCTACTACTTAGTTATTTCCTTTGCTATTTACTTTGCCTTTATTTTACCTTGCATCTTTATCATAAAAATACCAAAAATCTTATCTTATCATATCTATCGGATCTCACTCTCGTAAGTGGCCTTGTAGGGATTGACAACCCCTATTCGCGTTGGTTGCAAGGATTTATTTGTTTTGTGCAGGTACGAGGGACTCGCGCGTAGCCTCCTACTGGGTTGATACCTTGGTTCTCAAAAACTAAGGGAAATACTTACGCTACTTTGCTGCGTCATCCCTTCCTCTTCGGGGAAAACCAACGCAATACTCAAGAGGTAGCACATCCGAAACAAGATCAATGGCGAGCTCCATCGGGCGGCCATGGAGGAGCTCCTGCAGGAGAGAGAGGGAACATGAGAGGGAAGACGAGGGAGAACCAGAGGGAGGAGAGGAACAGGGCAGCGTGGTCCGGCCTGGGTGGTCTCCGGTGGTGGCTCCTGCAAGGCCGCCAGTGAGGACGGGGCTAGACTTGTCGCTGGCGTGAGGATCCTCCGATCCAGACGAGCGAGGCAGCGAAGAGCTCGGGTGCACGCGGGCTTGCGGCGGGCGGCCTCGGTCCCAGATCGGTAGCGGCGGGCCGGATGTGGGCCTGCAGGGCCGCGACGAAGTGGGGCGCGGGGAGGACGCGTGGCGCCGCCCCGTTGGCTGCGGGCGTCTGCGTGGTGGCGGCTGGCCACTAGGAGCCCGCCACGTGGTGCTAGAGGGGTGGACGGCGACGGATTTGAGGTGGGAGGCAGCGGCTGGAAGGTGGAGGTGGCGACTGCGGGTTGGGGCGCAAATTTTTGAGGAGGGGGAAGGCTAGAGGTACCCAAAATGGCATGGAGGGGGTCTATATAAGGCAAGAGGGCTAGGGTTAGGGGGTTTGAGGCCGTTTCGGAGCCGTTCGATCTCGATCGGACGATACGGAGCGGAGGGGGGTTAGATAGGTGGGCTAGTGGGCTGTGCTAGAGAGGTTGGGCTGAGATGAGAGGGAAGAAGGCAGCCCGACAACCGTTTTCGGAGACCAAAAATGTCCGACATATGACCGGCTACTATTGCCGCTATATTTATCCGTTGGGGCATCAAACGAACTCCGAATGTGATGAAACTTGGCAGGCGGCCTATTGACAACATAACAACACGATATGCCAACTTTCAACCCATTCCGAGAACATTCTCCGGCCACTTATAAAATAATATTTCGGAGGTGCCGCGGGTGCGTGCAAGGGTGTCTGGGCTCAGAACAGACAACGGAAAGAACTGGGAGATTCGGACGAATGCAAGTTTTGAAAACATGCAGATGCAATGCGGATGATGACATGGAAAGATGCAACACGCAAGCGAATGACAAGGCAACAACAGCGAATAACTGGAAGACATGTGGTGCAACAGTCTCGGGGCGTTACAACACTCCACCACTACAAGAGGATCTCGTCCCGAGATCTAGGATGGCACCGGAGGAAAACGGGAGAGGAAGACGAGAGGTAAACTAAGTTGCTTCTTGTACAAACGAGTGAAACCAATGAACCTTGAGAGGTTAAACTAATTGAAAGAAAGAATACAACGAAGATGAACAAGGAACATTGCGAAAAAATTTGGGTTGCGAAGACAAGAATGAAGAGCTCCAGCGACAAGGAAGGACATGTAACCACTCCGGTTGAAACGGAATAAGCAAGGGAAAATAGAAGATAGATCATTGGAATAAAAGAATGGAGATGAAAAAGCCAGCTTCTGCTAAAATGAGCTTGGAAAGCACCCTTCCAAGAAGGTTATAATGGAGTTGTTGAAAAATTAAACAACAAAAGAATAAGGTTGTTGTGGGCTTATGGAAAACATCTCAAAATTATGAGGTGAAATTTGCCACTAACAGAAATAATAGATTGGATTGATATCAACAAGGAGACGATAAACTTATTTCACCGGGAGGATAAATGAAGAACTTGGGTCATTTATAAGCACCGTAAATAGCAACAATCCTTAAGGAAAGCTTTAGGTGAAATATAAACCAAGATAACTCCAATGAAGAGATTGATGGGTTGTAAAGGATCTCATGAACGAATTGAAAATGATGGGTTTAAAATATGCCATTCTGGACAACTTGTGAATCATGAAAGATGAAAAAAATTTGTCAAAAGTGACATAACACCACCTCAAAAGATAAGATAGAACGAATTGCATTTCAGAATGCAAGATGAAGAATACTTGAACTCCTCAAAATAAGACATGTGTTGAACACCATATTTATTTTAGAGTATAGCTTGGCGGATCATAACTTCGAGAGAAATCTTGAAGAACAATTGAAGAATGAAAAGAATCCTTGACGAGCCACCATGTTGAGCCACCATGAAGAACTCCGGTAACAAAAGGATGATAAAAAGAAAGAGAAGTTGAAAACGTAAGGTGAAGCCTTGTGATGATTTAGATGGAGCTTCGTCAGGATATAATTGAAATAACTTGGAGCTCCGGAAAAGAAAAGATGAAGCATCTCGAACCGAGAAATGTGACATGATGAACAACTCTGGAAAGAGAAAACTAGATCACTTGGATGAAACAATAATAAGAATTACGTTATGCGCATCCTTCACCAATTTAAATTGGTGACATGCAACAGATTGCATACAACTTATTCTCGTAGAAAGGATTAAGATAGATATAGCGCAAACTTGGGATGGTCTTCGACGAATCACCGGGAGGATTGGGAAGAATGAATGAGTTGATAAGATACCAAGAGAAGAGTAATTTTGAATGGACCACCGTAAGACTTGAAAATGAATGTAGCAAAGGCACAATTCACCGGCAAGAATTAGAAAATGAATAAGATACTTGACAAAATTTAGATATAAGTGAATGAAGAGATCACAAGATGATTAGAGAAAACTTGAATGATGCCCAGGTAAGATTTGGAGAACGAGAGCTGAAAGCTGGAATGAATAATTCTGAGATGATGGGCTCCGAAGAATCGAACTGAAAACATCCCTGTATTTCTCCGGATGGGTGAAAAGAATTCTCACAATCGAAAACAATTATGAGAGGATGGCATCAAGCTTGAACTAAGAATCTTCGAGAGAAGGCACAAGATTTAGAGGAAACACTTCTTCGGTCTTCAAATGTTGAGAATGACGAAAAGAAACACCGCCAAATTGTTGAGACACTCAGAAAAAATGAAGAATAGAAAGGTTGAACCAACGATGAAAATAATTTGAAAGATCTTGGAGAAAGATATTTGACTGATGATAATTCATTCTTACGTCAAACTTTGCAATGAATTTGAGAATAACTCCGGAAAGAATTAGAAGAGTCAGGTAAGATCCTGGAAAAAGACCTGTGGGTTAGGGACCACTCAATAGAAACACCGTTGAATGATTGCTTAGGAAGAAATAATGCACCGGTTGATTCGAACGTCTTGAATAAGGTAACAACCTCGAAATAGCTTGGAAGGAATAAGAATGGAAACTTGAATCTTCTGGGATATCTTCAGCACTCCATATAACATCAATAACAAGATGTGGATGATTAAGAGGTGCACCAGCATGATAAAACATTTGAAAAGAGGAAAAGGGACATGATCAACACCGAAAACTTGAATTGGATCCACTAGAGAAGAAAAGAGAAGAAGAATGATAAACTTGAGGCTCCGTTAGTATCTTCTTGAGAATAACCGGATAAGAACACTGAAAGAAAGGAATGAAGAGACTTCACATCCATAAGATGGATACTTGATTAATAAATCCGAGTCCTTGAAGAAACAAGGGGTGAGAGGGCGGGAAAACAAAGGCAACTTGGGACGGATGAAACAAATACCGTTGGGAAAGAATTGAAAAGACAACCTTGATGATTAAGAAGGATTAACATCCACATAGAAATATGAGAACACCACTTGGAAAAAGGTATGTAATCAACACTTGACATTGAAGCATCTCGAATATCACAACTCAAAACAAAACAAAGGATTGGCTTGCAGAATAAGCCGGAATAGATACATATGATAGAGATTTACCCAATCCCATATCATGCATTTGTCGGAAAGATATTCTAGGAGCTACTTGACTTCCCACTTATAAACTCCCGAAACTTTCTGGTTATGCAATCAGGTGTTGGGGATACAAGGTAAGCATATTATCTCACGCAAACTAATAATCCCTACATCTAGCTGTATCCATTCGTCAACACATAACCAAGAAACCTTCAGAAATCATGTACCTACACCTTCGAAAAGCATTCGTTATATGAGTTATGGCAATACTCCCCAACTCCCGCCCCAGTGGCGTCAAGGTTATCTCATGAACAACTGCATAAAAGAGATTTTCGATGTCGGCGAAACTCACGTATTCCAGAACTGCAACGATAAAATTGTGACGACAACACCTCGGAGCTCAACTCCCCGGGACACTGCCACAACCCCTAAATGTCAGGAGGCACCAAGAACAATGTTCTTGTCACAAGACTATCGGGACAATTCCAACATACCCGCGTGATCCTAAAAAAAATCATGAGATTTGAGGAGAGAAAAGTCAAAACTTCTACGTCAGGAGGCCTCACCAGAGCGACGAAGGGTCTGAGGAGTAAAAAGAATCCTACTCTCTGATATATATAATCCTAAGACTCAAAACATTTTGTTCTAGACTCAACAACGTCAGCGATTCGATCAAGAAGGGGGCTCCTAAGTCGGGGATGGCTCTGATTACCAACTTGTAACGCCCATGATGCAGCTATATCTCCCATGTGTCGAGGCATGACTTAGAGGCATAACCGCATGGTGGTTTAGTCGTAGGTGGGGTAATCTTCACACAATCCCATGTACTGAATAAGAAAGGGATAAAGAGTTGGCTTACGATCGCCACTTCACACAAATAACAAGTTAAACACACATCATCCAAAGTACAAACAAGGACCGACTACGGAACCAAAATAAAAGAAGACAACCCCAAATGCTAGATCCCTGATCGTCCCAACTGGGCACCTCTACTGATCAACCAAAAAAGACACAAAACAACGATCAAGATCTTCATCGAGCTCCCACTTGAGCTCGGTTGCGTCACCTGCACTGGTATCATCGACCCCTGCAACTGTTTGGAAGTATCCGTGAGTCACGAGGACTCAGCAATCTCACACCCGCGAGATCAAGGCTATTTAAGCTTATGGGTAGGATAAGGTAATGAGGTGGAGCTGCAGCAAGCACTAAGCAAAATATGGTGGCTAACATACGCAAATAAGAGCGAGAAGAGAAGCAACACAACAGTCGTGAAACTAGAAATGATCAAGAAGTGATCCTGAAACTACTTACGTTCAAGCATAACACAAGACCGTGTTCACTTCCCGGACTCCGCCGAAAAGACACCATCACGGCTACACACGTGGTTGATGTATTTTAATTAAGTCAAGTGCCAAGTTCTCTACAACTGGGCATTAACAAATTCCCATCTGCCACATAATCGCGGGCACGACTTTCGAAAGTTTAAACCCTCCAGGGGTGTCCCAACTTAGCCCATCACAAGCTCTCACGGTCAACGAAGGATATTGCTTCTCCCGGAAAGTCCCGATCGGTCTCGGAATCTCGGTTACAAGACATTTCGACAATGGTAAAACAAGACCCGCAAAGCCGACAAATCCCGATAGGAGCTGCACATATCTCGTTCTCAGGGCACACCAGATAGGTCAAGCTACGAGTAAAACCAGCCCTCAAGTTGCCCCGAGGTGGCCTCGCAAGTTGCCCGGCTCGAACCAACACTTAGAGAAGCACTGACCCGGGGATTAAAATACAGATGACCCTCGGGCTCCGAAAACCCAAGGGGAAAAGGCTTAGGTTGTTAGGAAAATGTAAAACCAAGGTTGGGCCTTGCTAGAGGAGTTTTATTCAAAGCGAACTGTCAAGGGGTTCCCATAACACCCAACCGCGTAAGTAACGCGAAATCAAGGAACATAACACTGGTATGACGAAAACTAGGGAGGTAAGAGTGGAACAAAACACCATGCATAAGGCCGAGCCTTCCACCCTTTACCAAGTATATAGGTGCATTAATTAAATAAGAGATATTGTGATATCCCAACATATCCACCAATATGAAACAAACTTCAACTTCACCTGCAACTAGCAATGCTATAAGAAGGGCTGAGCAAAAGCGGTAACCTAGCCAACCAACGATTTGCTAGGATGGTTGAAATAGGTTAGAGGCTTGACATGGCAATATGGGAGGCATCATATAACAAGTGGTAGGTAGCGCGACATAGCGATAGAGCGAACAACTAGCAAGCAAAGATAGAAGTGATTTCGAGGGTATGGTCATATTGCCTGAGATACCGCAAGGAAGAAGAACGAGTCCAATAAGTAGATGACCCAACGTAGTCGAACGAATCCTCACAACTCCGGAACGAAACCAAAGCTAACAAGAGAAGCAACCCGGAAAGAAGCAAGCAACATAGTAAACAACCATCACATAAACATGGCATGATGCACAACCAAGTATGATGCATGTCCGGTTTAATAAGGCATGGCATGGCAAAGTGCAACAAACAATACTACAAATTAAGTGGAGCTCAATATGCAACAAGTTGCATATTGACAAAACACCACATTCAATTACTTATTTCTCTCTCGTTTATGTACCCAACAATATGAAACGCTATTAAACATGGCAAGGGGTGAAGCATATGAAAACTACCTATCTAGGCAAGTTTAAATGAGGCCGGAAATAACAAACACAATTCCGGAAAATCCTCATGTGCATATTTTATGTTTGGTACTTTTCTTCCCTAAACCATATATTAGAGTTGTTAAACATGCAAAGTAATTCCACCATGTTAAAGTATGCATTTTTCTGCCCCATTTTCATATAAAGTTTATTAAGTTTGGAGCTACGGTTATTTAGTTATGAAATAAATCATTTTAGCATGTTATTTAGGAAAATTAATACAAACAACAAGTTTAAACATTTTAAGCATACATGAAAGTTGGAAACTATGAAACTAGACAAGATTCTAAGCATTTTTCATATACGAAACATTTTAATCCGATGCACGACTTGCGAGTTAGGATATGCATGAACATGAGGGGCTTTTCTATAAAGCTGAAATTCCCTGGATAATAGATAAATTCGCTGACGGATAAAAAGAGTTGGGCCGCAACTGATGCATGTTGGACCAACAGAGAGGAGGGGTTGTGGGGATCTCACCCTTGGCTGAGGCCCACAACTCATAGGAGAGGGGCGCGCTGGGCCTTAGCGCGCAGCTGCGGTTCAATGTAGCGGATGTGACCTGCGACGTCCGACCGGTCAACGCGGAGGAGATCGAAGGAGAGGGCGAGGTCAATGGCAAGGCTGGGGCGCGTGCAGGGAATTGGCACGGCAGACGGCGGAGCTCCGGTGATGGAGGGAGGCGGAGCTCGCCGAGGATGGAGGGATCCAGGCGCGGGGGTTCCAGATCCAGTGATGGCGCGTCCGAAACTAGGTCAACGGCGAGATCCATCGGGTGGCCATGGAGGAGCTCCTGCAGGAGAGAGAGGGAACGTGAGAGGGAAGACGAGGGAGAGCAAGAGGGAGGAGGAGAGGAATAGGGCGGCGGGGTCCGGCCTAGGTGGTCTCCGGTGGTGGCTCCGGCAAGGCCGCCGATGAGGATGGGGCCGGACTTGTCGCTGGCGTGAGGATCCTCCGATCCAGACGGGCGAGGCAGCGGAGAGTTTGGGTGCGCGCGGGCTTGCGGCAGGCGGCCTCGGTCCCAAGTCGGTATCGGCGGACCGAATGCGGGCCTGCAGGGCTGCGGCAAAGTGGGGCGCGGGGAGGACGCATGGCGCCGTCCCATTGGCTGCGGGCATCTGCATGGTGGCGGCTGGCCACTAGGAGCCCGCCACGTGGCACTGGAGGGGTGGCCGGCGACGGATTTGAGGTGGGAGGCAGCGGCTGGAAGGTGGAGGTGGCGGCTGCGGATTGGGGCACGGATTTTTGAGGAGGGGGAAGGCTAGAGGTACCCAAAATGGCATGGAGGGGGTCTATATAAGGCAAGGGGTCTAGGGTTAGGGGGTTTGAGGCCGTTTCGGAGCCGTTCGATCTCGATCGGACGATCCGGAGTGAAGGGGGGTTAGATAGGTGGGCTAGTGGGCTGTGCTAGAGAGGTTGGGCTGAGATGAGAGGTAAGAAGGCAGCCCGACAACCGTTTTCAGAGACCGAAAACGTCCGACGTATGACCGACTACTATTGCCGCTATATTTATCCATTGGGGCATCAAACAAACTCCGAATGCGATGAAACTTGGCAGGTGGCCTACTGATAACATAACAACACCGTATGCCAACTTTCAACCCATTTCGAGAACATTCTTCGGCCACTTATAAAATAATATTTCGGAGGTGTCGCGGGCGCGTGCAAGTGTGTCTGGGCTCAGAACGGACAACGGAAAGAACTGGAAGATCGAGACGAATGCATGTTTTCAAAACATGCAGATGCAATGCAGATGATGACATGGCAAGATGCAACACGCAAGTGAATGACAAGGCAACAACATCGAATAACTGGAAGACACCTGGCGCAACGGTCTCGGGGCGTTACAATGGGTTAGTAGCATTTGCATTATCAATTAAAACCATATGAGGAAATGTGGCTTTCTCCTTGGTTAGCTTCACTTGGAGTTGATCATGAGACTCTTTGAGGCTAGCTTGAGCACCCTTCAAGGCCTTGTGAGCCTTGTAAAGTATATCAAACTCCTCCTTGAGTCTAGCATGGTCAACCCCAAGTTTGACCTTCTCGGAATTTAGCACACGAGATACAACAAGAGCATGATCAAGATCTTTCTTTAATTTAGCATGATCATTGCTGTATGACTCCTTAAGAGCCAAACGAGGACCACGCTCTTCCTCAAGCACATTAGAGAGATCCGATATCTCATCGGCGTAGTCACGACTATGCCCTTCCATCTTAGAGATGGTTTCTTCATGAGCCTCGATCATGTCATTGGCTTCACCAAGTTGTTCCAAGAGAGCAACAAAGTGCTTCTTGGATTTACCCATGAGCTTATTCATAAAAGACTCAAATTCATTTTCTTCATCATTTGACCCCTCACATTCATCTATACAATCTGTCAAACAAGGATTAGTAGTGATGATAGTTTTGATGTTGGGGGTTACCTTGTTGGTGGCTTTGTCCATGAGGCACTTGGCGGTGATGTTCTCGTTGGGTGAATCGAAGAGGGACACCCGTGGAGTTGAGGAAATGGCAACGGAGTCCATGGAAACCGTCTCACTGTCGACATCATCCTCATTGTACTCTTCTTGTGCCACCAACCCCTTGGGAGGAGTCTTCTTGGTGAAGTTATTCTTGTTGGGGAAGGACTTGGCCTTGTCTTTTCGGATAAACTTGACACCATTGTCTTCCCTCTTCTCGTATGGGCAATCCGCAACAAAATGGCTCACATTGCCACAACCATAGCATTCCCTCACACGTTTCTTGCCCTTGGCGCCACTTGAGTTGTTCTTGTTGAAGTTGGGCCTTGAGTTCTTCTTGCTCCAAAATTGCCGTGAAGCAAGAGCCATGTGCTCATGATATGCATTCTTGGTATCTTCGGGGCAACACTCCTCTTCTTCCTCTTCACCCTCTTCTTCCACACTAGCCTTGGCCTTCAAGGCAAGGTTGGGCTTCTTTACTCGTTGAGAATGCAAGACCGCATTGTGGGCGGTCTTGTCCAACATCCTCATTTCCACAAACTCATCCAACACTTCACTTGAGGACAAGGTGTGGAAGTGCGGCCTTTGACGGATGACGGAGGACATGGCCTTATGGTAAGGCATCATAGCCTTGAGAAACTTGCTCTTGATCCAATTGTCATCCGTATCCTTTCTCCCATGATCTCAGAGTGAGACCACGAGAGTGGTTAATCTCCAGTAAAGCTCACGAGGTTCTTCACCTTCATTCATTGCAAACTCGTTGGCTTCATCTTCCACCACTTCACAGTTGGAGCGTTGAATGCTTGCGCTTCCCTTGTAAATGGAAACAACATGTTGTCATGCTTCCTTGGCCACGGTGAAAGGTCAGAGATGCGCAATATCTTCATGTGGAATTGTATCTTGGATGATGAAGAGAGTGGACTCGTTGAATTGATTATCCGCGGCTTCTCTACGGGTGAAGTTGCTTGGGTCATGCGGGTAGAAACCTTGCTCAATAATTCTCCAAAGATTAGTATTACTATGATTTAAATGACGTTTAAAGCGATAGACCCAAGAGGCAAAATCCTCATTTTTCACAAACTTAGGAGGAGGACCAACATGATTCAAATGAGTGGAGGGAACCGGTCCTCCATAAATTCAACATGGGAAAAGAGGACATTTCCACTTCTACCACTAGATAAAGGAACTTTGTTAGCATCCGCCACCTTGTTAGCAGGATCACCCACTTTCATTGGTGTGGTGGATAATTTAAGGCCTTCTAAAAACTTTTTGAACATGTCTTCAACCTCGGTCGTCATGGAGGTTTTCAATGTGTCCAAAGAGGCATTGAACTCCTCACGAGAGATCGAGGATCCCCCATTGGCCGTAGACGAGGATGGAATCACACCGGGGTTCTCCTCCCCACTGTCTACGGTGTCGACCATACTCTTTGGACGGCAAAGTCCTTAGTAAAGAGACGAGGCTCTGATACCAATTGAAAGGATCGATATAGTTGACTAGAGGGGGGGGGGTGAATAGGAAACTAACAATTTTTAACTTTTCTTTACCAAATTAAACTTTGCATCAAAGTAGGTTGTCTAGATATGCAACTAGGTGAGCAACCTATATGATGCAACAACAACAACAAGCACACAAGCAAGCAAGGGATACAACACAATATAAGCTTACACAAGTAAAGGTGAGAGATAACCAAGAGTGGAGCCGGTGGAGACGAGGGTGTGTTACCAAAGTTCCTTCCCTTTGAGAGGAAGTACATCTCCGTTGGAGCGGTGTGGAGGCACAATGCTCCCCAAGAAGCCACTAGGGCCGCCATATTCTCCTCACGCCCTCACACAATGCGAGATGTCGTGATTCCACTATTGGTGTCCTTGAAGGCAGCGACCGAACCTTTACAAACAAGGTTGTGGCTCTGTCCACAACCGAATTGGAGGCTCCCAACGAAACCACGGAGCTTAACCACAATGGAATGTGGCTCCAAGGTGACCTCAAACATCTAGGGTGCTCAAACACCCAAGAGTAACAAAATCCACACAAGAAAGTATGGGGGAATCAAATATCCTTTGGTGGAAGTGTAGATCTAGGTCTCCTTCTTCAATCCCTAGCAAATCAACAAGTTTGAATGGCTAGAAAGAGAGATCGGGCAAGAAAGCTTGAAGGGCATTAATGTTGGCGAACGCAGTATTTCAAAAAATTCCTACAATCACGCAAGATCTATCTAGGAGATGCATAGCAGCGAGAGGGGCAGAGTGTGTATAGGTACCCTCGTAGACCGAAAGCGGAAGCGTTTGACAACGTGGTTGATGTAGTCGAACTTCTTCTTGTTCCGACTAATCAAGCACTGAACGTACGACACCTCCGAGTTCTGCACACGTTCAACACAATGACGTACCTCGAACTCTTGATCCAGTTGAGGATGAGGGAGAGTTCCTAAGCACTACGACAATATGACCGAGGTGGTAAACTGTGGAGGGGCACCGCACATGGCTAAGAGATTGTCTGTTGTGCTATTGGGGTGCTCCCTGGCCACGTATATAAAGGAGGGAGGGAGAGAGGAGGCCGGCCAGGTTGGGCACGCCAGGGGGAGTCCCACTTGGACTCCTAGTCCAAGTAGGATTCGACCCCCTTTTCCTTTCTTCCACCGGAGGGAAAGGGAAGGGATAGAGAGGGAGAAGGAAAGGGGGGGGGGCTCCCCAAGTCTAATTCGGTTTGGGCAAGGGGGTGTGCGCCCCTCTCATGTGGCCTTTCTCCTCTCCTCCAATAAGGCCCCATAGGCCCAATACTTCTCTCGGCGGGTTCCGGTAACCTCCCGGTACTCCGGAAAAATGCCCGAACCACTCCGAACCATTCCGATGTCCAAATGCAACCTTCCAATATATGATTCTTTACCTCTCAACCATTTCGAGACTCCTCGTCATGTCCGTGATCTCATCCGGGACTCCGAACAAACTTCAGTCATCAAATCACATAACTCATAATACAAATCGTCATCGCACGTTAAGCGTGCGGACCCTACGGGTTTGAGAACTATGTAGACATGACCGAGACACATTTTCGGTCAATAACCAATAGCGGAACCTGGATGCTCATATTGGTTCCTACATATTCTACGAAGATCTTTATCGGTCAAACTGCATAAGAATATACGTCATTCCCTTTGTCATTGGTATGTTACTTGCCTAAGATTCGGTCGTTGGTATCATCATACCTAGTTCAATCTCATTACCGCCAAGTCTCTTTTACTCATTCCATAATGCATCATCCTATAACTAACTCATTAGTTATATTGTTTGCAAGTCTTAAAGTGATGTGCATTACCGAGAGGGCCCAGAGATACCTCTCCGATACACGGAGTGACAAATCCTAATCTCGATCTATGCCAACTCAACAAACACCATTGGAGACACCTGTAGAGCATCTTTATAATCACCAAGTTATGTTGTGACGTTTGATAGCACACAAGGTGTTCCTCCGGTATTCGGGAGTTGCATAATTTCATAGTTAGAGGAACATGTATAAGTCATGAAGAAAGCAATATCAATAAAACTAAACGATCATTATGCTAAGCTAATGGATGGTTCTTGTCCATCACATCATTCTCTAATGATGTGATCCTGTTCATCAAATGACAACACATGTCTATGGTCAGGAAACTTAACCATCTTTGATTAACAAGCTAGTCAAGTAGAGGCATACTAGGGACACTCTGTTTGTCTATGTATTCACACATGTACTAAGTTTCTGGTTAATACAATTCTAGCATGAATAATAAACATTTATCATGATATACGGAAATATAAATAACAACTTTATTATTGCCTCTAGGGCATATTTCCTTCTGTCTCCCACTTGCACTAGAGTCAATAATCTAGATTACATAGTAATGATTCTAACACCCATGGAGTCTTGGTGCTGATCATGTTTTTCTCGTGAGAGGGGCTTAGTTAATGGGCCTGCAACATTCAGATCCGTATGTATTTTGCAAATCTCTATGTCTCCCTCCTTGACTTGATCGTAGATGGAATTGAAGCGTCTCTTGATGTGTTTCGTTCTCTTGTGAAATCTGGATTCTTTCGCCAAGGCAATTGCTCCAGTATTGTCACAAAAGATATTCATTGGACCAGTGCACTAGGTATTACACCTATATTGGATATGAACTCCTTCATCCAGACTCGGGACTCCTTCAGTTGCTTCTTCCGAAGCAGCTATGTACTCCGCTTCACACGTAGATCCCGCCACGACGCCTTGCTTGGAACTGCACCAACTGACACCTCCACCATTCAATATAAATACGTATCTAGTTTGTGACTTAGATTCATCCAGATCAGTGTCAAAGCTTGCATCGACGTAACCATTTACGATGAGCTCTTTGTCACCTCCATAAATGAGAAACATATGCTTAGTCCTTTTCAGGTATTTCAGGATGTTCTTGACCATTGTCCAGGGATCCACTCCTAGATTACTTTGGTACCTCCCTGCTAAACTAATAGCAAGGCGCACATCAGGTCTGCTACACAGCATTGCATACATGATAGAACCTATGGCCGAGGCATAGGGAATGACTTTCATTTTCTCTCTATCTTCTGTAGTGGTCGGGCATTGAGTCTGACTCAATTTCACACCTTCTAACATAGGCAAGAACCCTTTCTTTGACTGGTCCATTTTGAACTTCTTCAAAACTTTATCAAGGTATGTGCTTTGTTAAAGTCCAATTAAGCGTCTTGATCTATCTCTATAGATCTTGATGCCCAATATATAAGCAGCTTCACTGAGGTCTTTCATTGAAAAATTCTTATTCAAGTACCCTTTTATGCTATCTAGAAATTCGGTATCATTTCCAATCAACAATATGTCATCCACATATAATATTGGAAATTCTACAGAGCTCCCAATCTCTTTCTTGTAAATACAGGCTTCTCCGAAAGTCTGTATAAAACTATATGCTTTGATCACACTATCAAAGCATATATTCCAACTCCGAGAGGCTTGCACCAGTCCATAAATGGATCGCCGGAGCTTGCACACGTTGTTAGAACCTTTAGGATCGACAAAACCTTCTGGTTGCATCATATACAACTCTTCTTTAAGATATCCATTAAGGAATGCAGTTTTGACATCCATTTGCCAAATTTCATAATCATAGAATGTGACAATTGCTAACATGATTCAGACAGACTTAAGCATCGCTATGGGTGAGAAGGTCTCATCATAGTCAACTCCTTGAACTTGTCGAAAACCTTTCGCAACAAGTCGAGCTTTGTAGATAGTAACATTACCGTCAGCGTCAGTCTTCTTCCTGAAGATCCATTTATTCTCTATGGCTTGCCGATCATCTGGCAAGTCAACCAAAGTCCACACTTTGTTCTCATACATGGATCCTGTCGGTGTCAAAACTGGTGGATCTCGGGTAGGGGGTCCCGAACTGTACGTCTAAGGTCGATGGTAATAGGAGACAGGGGACACGATGTTTACCCAGGTTTGGGCCCTCTCTATGGAGGTAATACCCTATGTCCTGCTTGATTGATATTGATGAATATGAGTATTACAAGAGTTGATCTACCACAAGATCGTAATGGCTAAACCCTAGAAGTCTAACCTGTATGGCTATGATAATGAATATACACTACAAAAAAAATACACTTCTGTGATGATACGTATTTGTCACAGTAGGTCGCGTTTTTTGTCATGCATGTACATCCATGACGATTTTATGACAGAATCAAGATAGTCATATCTGTGCTATCGTAGAAGTGTTCCATGACATTACCAAAATTATCATCACGGAAGTGTCCACTTCCATGACGATAAATCGCGCATCACAGAAGTGCTTTCGTCAAGGGTGACCGACACGTGGCATCCACCGTAACGGAACGCCGTTAAGCTATCGGGTCGGGTTTTGGATCCGATAACCCGTTAACAGCCCCGACCAATGGGAAATTTCCATGTGTAAAATTCTTATTGGCCGGACGAAACACATGTCAGCTCGTCAGTGGGTCAGATAGGCGCCTATGATATGTCGACACATGCCACGGCCCACCACTAGCCCATTTAGCTTATAAAGCCGGTCCGTTTGACTTGGTCAAAAGTTAACGGGCTGGCCCATGAAAAGCCTATTAACGGTCTCTTGAAAATAGCCCATTTTATGGCCCATTAACTCACGACCCGTTAGGCCCTAAAGGAAATCGGCCCAACAACGTCATGTGGGCCGTCGAATATAACACCAGCCCATTTCACTTTCGGCCCATGTACGGCCCACGACGTCTTTCGGCCCATATGAGGCCTTCGTATCTTTCGGCACTTTATAGGCCCACGGTGGCTCTAGCCCATAACGAACAGTAATTTTATTTATACCCGTTAACGGCCCGTGATTTACATGGGACGTTTCTAGCCCGTGTTAGCTTTCGACCTATTGACGACCCATACGTTCTTGGGCTCCTTTCCGGCCCTCGATTACTTCTGGCCCGTTACTGGCCCGTTCCCCTAATGGGCCAAATTCGGCCAATGGCAATAGTTGGCCCGTTACTGGCCTGTTCCCCAAATGGGCCAAATTCGGCCCATGGCAAGAGTCGGCCCGTTACTGGCCTGTTACCCTAATGGGCCAAATTCGGCCCATGGCAAGAGTCGGCCCGTTTCTGGCCTGTTAAACCGTTGCGCCGTTTCCAGCCCGTCCTATATTCTGGCCCATTAACGACCCATTATGCCTATGATAGAATTAAGCCTTTGCTATCCTACGGCCTGTTAACGTCCTGTTACCGTGCTAGGCCGATACCAATTACGCCCGTTTACGGCCCATGTAGACCCATTTATCCAACGGCCCGAGGCCCACCGATTACAGGCCCATTTATCGATGGCCCGTAGGAGACCCATGGATCCTACGACCCGTATATGGCCCATGGTAGTTGCGGCCACTAGCAAACAAGGGAAAAAGAAGACAAGGAAATAAATAAGGCCGAAACTAACGCTAGGCTATTAAGGCGATTGCACAGATTACATCCACTCGGCATCAAAGATCGCCACCGGTGCAAATATAGGGAACACCCTACACTATACAAAAATGGCTTGCTATTTTCTTCAGCCGGTGGCTGCACGTTAAGAATAAATTTTGTATCGCACCAAAACAAATTACAACTATATAACAAAAGGAAAGTTGGAATAAAACTTAATAGTCTAGCAGATAAATGCACCACCAGAAGTTCAGAAGCTTAGTTCATTTGACCTGACTATTACGTTTTCATGTTGTATTGTCCAATGGAGCACCATAACCCTCGCCTTCATTTCCCCTAGGCTCCTGAACAACATAGCAAATGTCTGATAGTCTGGTTTCAAAACCATGCATATCTTGACGACATTGAGCAATGTTTCTCCTTATTTCACAAAGGGTCTCTGTTAGGGAATGGACTTGTGTCTGGAGCGTAAATACCACATTGCTTTGAGCTTGCATATCTTGATCATGAGGCATTTTGGACGATATTGCCTTAACAACCAACCCAGTATTACGCAGGAACATGCTTTTGGCACTGTTAGTGGACAGGTACTGACCCACTGCAGTAAGAGTTGACATTGCGGTTATAGTTGCCTCGCCACCTTCAAAAGGTGGCGGTTCCACCATTTTTCCATAGCTCGCTGAAAAGTTGAGGTTTTACATTAGTAGTAACAGAACAGAAGATATTAATGAGGCAGCAAAACCAAACAAAATAGCTTTGGTCTATATACAAAACTTATTCTGGTGAACCCATGTAAAATATTAGTTGTATTTTATTGCAAAGTACACAATAAAACGAGGTTCCAAACATATGACCATGTACCATCGCTAATGTATTGTCTATTTCTTCACATTGTATTGAGGGCTAAGGATAAAGAGACGAAGTTTATAATATAGTAAGCATAGTATGACATCATTCATATCACAAAACAACTGAGAACAGACAAACAGGCAATTGTAATGCTGTGTGGGAAAGTCCAGCACGGAACTAGATTACGTGTCAAGATCAAAGGAACATCACTCCTCTCTTTTAAACCTTGTAAGGTGCAATGATAAGCTAAGACAACTGTGTATAAAATTGAAAAGAGTAATAGACATTGGCTGCAAACCATGCAGTTCAAGGCACAAGTCAGAGTAAGTAGTAGTTAAAAGGCGTGAGGATTAAGGACTTACAACACCGGCTTTGACTGGTGTGGTCATGCCCTTCTTCTTGCTGGTGTGACAGTCGTTGAAGATTTCCACAACATTTGGTTCAGGTACTTTTTGGTCCTTGCGGGCTTTCCTCTGCATTTCGAACACGTCAATATAGATATGATAATATGGTACAATGAAAAGAGTGAAACAATAAAATTACAAGAGCCTCGCAGTGTGCAATATAGCTACGAGATCCTGTCGTCTGTTGGAATTCACTTTCGTACGGTTGGCCTTGTTCTTTAAACAGTTCACCTACAGGAAGATAGATTTGTGTGGCACATGCATAAATAGGACTTCAACATGTGATCTGATCACATATATATAATGTACCTGATACTTCGGATCAGACCAGTGTTTAACAAGGCCCCTCCAGTCTTCATCCGATATATTTTCCACTAGAGATGTTTGGGAAAGTTCACTGTTAGCCTTGCCTTCAAAGTGAGTTTTCCTCAAGTTATACCGATATTGTCACAGAGCAGACTTGAAAACATGGGTGCAAGCTTGTCTGGTTGCATCATCTTGGCTATCCAACTTGAACCTCATCTGTTGAAAATTATGAGAGTCTCATTATCAGCAACCTAGAAAGTATGGGGCAGAGCAAGACGATATTACTAGTTTCCATACATAACCATACTTCCAGATAAATGGTCGAAGAAGGTGTTGAACTAGGTTTCGTCTTTGTCATTCCTGTACTGAATCCATGTTGGGAGGATACGTACATGACACCTAACGGCAACCGCTGCCTCTGATACTAACTTGGCTGACTTTGTAGCATCACGTGGCCTTTTTAAACCTGCCTCAAAACGGATCTCCATTCTTCCTCCTCTAGATTTAGTTAACCTATCGAGCATTATCCCTGATGTTTGTTTCCTCTTGCACCTAGGTGCTAGTCCAACAACGAACATAGGAAGTGCTAGTGTACATCAAACTGTGAGACTACATATAAAGAAGCATGCAACTGTAACTTGACTCCAGCAACTACCTTCTTGCTGTTGAAGCTCACAAGGTTCATTTGATATTGCCAACTCGTCTTGTGTCAAGAGTGCTTGGGAAGTAGTGTCAGGTGGCAAGGGAGCTTGGGAACTTTCTGCTAGCTCAGTTGACGCACAGTTGTGCAGCTGGTAGTACTGTGGTAGGTGTTGCAAGAACTAGGGCTGTCTCTGCTTGTTTGGTGGCAGCTATTTGTTTCTGTTTGGCTTTTTTTGCAACTCGTGTAGCATGGGATGCCATGTTTGTAGAATTTTCCGCTGGACTTTGATCTTCTATTGCACCATCAGTACCAGCAAAATCTGCAGGGTTCATCCGCTTCTCATTCCCTGTCATTTTGTGTTTCTTCCTCTTTCTTTGTGCCATGTTAAGTCAAGCCGACAAGAAAAACGAATAACAATTTAGTTCTTCAGAACAAACTGATGCGTGATGCAAACGAACTGAACTTTGATGTTAGACAACCACATGATAGGAGGATGTAATATGTATGAAAAATAGGACGGAAGAGATAACCAAAACTATGATGTGTAAACTAAGAAGAAGACATTTCACCAAATTTGAAGCAATGCAATGGAAGGTAGACACCATATGAAAGATGCTACAAATATCGCTCTGCCAAGTTAAAAGTGTCTCATCATAAATGGCGTTTAAACAAATGTGAAGCAGTACAAGAAATAAATCATATGCAAGATGCAAACAACATCGCACTACCATGTTAGAGGTCTCCTGTCATTAGTGTCATTGCATATTCACAACATTGCATATTCACAGCTTATGATGTGTAAACTAAGGAGAAGGCATTTCAACAAATTAGAAGCAATGAAAGCTAGACACCATATGAAAGATGCAACGAATATCACTCTACCAAGTTAAAACTGTCTCGTCATAAGTGCCATTTCAACAAATTAGTAGTACAAGCTAGAAAAGAATGTGAGATGTAACCTATATCACACTCTGAAGTCAAACATGTCTTATGATAAGTGATTGTTGTAGGTTACACAACAGTAGTAATTTGATGTAAGAACATGGTGTGATAGACAGATATTGTATGTTCTAGAAACAGGAACACGTGTCTTATTCAAGTATAATGTGTAAAGTAAGCAGATGGAATTCAACAAAATTAGAAGCAATACAAGCTAGACATCACACATAACATGCAACCACATATAACAGTGCCAGGTTAGAGGGAGCACCGGTGATGCTGCACTAGGGGAGACATGCTCACCATAAACACAACTTTGTTGAGTGTCTATTCATGTGTTGTCTTGGAAATCATCTTGGGGTGTGGAGGAGTAGAAACTGTAGAGGCCCTCCGTTCGGAAGGAGCACCTTTATCCGCTGCCTTGCTAACTTCCTTCCGCTTTATTGATTTTGAATTGTCAAGTAAAACCGACAAGAAAAAGCAATAAAATTCTCTCTTCAGAACTCATTCATGCATGATACTGACAATCACTACTTTGATGTAAGGCAAACACATGATACCAGGATGGAATATGTACGAAAAACAGGATGACATGGCATGTTCACAACTGTTTGTGTAAACTAAGCAGAAACCATTCCAGCAAATAAGAAGCAATGCAAGCTATACACCACATGCAAGATGCAACAAATATGACTTTGCCAAGTTAAAAGCGTCCCATCATAAATGGAATTTCAACAAATTAGAAGCAGCGCATGCTATAAATCATATGAAAGATGCAACTAATATCACACTGCATATACTAAAGGTGTCTCATCATGTTGATTGATGCGGGATACAAAAAACAATAGTTTTATGTAAGGACATGCTTAATAGACAGATGTACCATGTACTAAATATAGGAAGGCATGTCACATTAATAGGTATAATGTATAAGCTAAGCAGACTAGCACATGTAGTTTAACCAGATTGGAAGAATTACAATCTCACCATATGCAACATGCAACCACATATCACGCTGCCAAGTTAGAGCAAGCACCTGCGATGCTAGTGTAGGGGAAATGCTGTAATCAACTACAGAGCTACGTTCACTATCTTCATCTAGCATTTCTGTTTCTTGAGAATCATGTCGGGAGGCTGACGCTGCATTCTTTAAATGAGGAGTAGTCCCCTTGCCTGCCTGCCTCGTCATAAGTGATTGACGAGGGATACACAAGAACATTAGTTTGATGTAAGAACATGGTTAATACACAGATGTACTAGTATGTACCAAAAACAGAAATGCATGTCATATTCAAAGGTATAATGTGTAAGCTAAGCAGATGCAATTTAACCAAATTGGAAGCAATACAAGCTAGACATCCGGCTGGAGTGGTGAGCATGATCATCTACGACCTGAGAGCCTGGTGGGAGGCGGGCTGCTTCGCCACCATCGCAGCTTTTTAGTTGGCTTCCAGGTGATGCATGTCTTTGCTGGGCTTGTCACTGGCTCGGCCAGTGCCCTGACTAGCTATTTGTCTTCTGGTGCTCACGGGATGGTGGTTCATGTAAAAAATATCTTTCCTTATCTTACCGACTTCGGCCTTTTGAATACAAGCTAGACACCATATGGAACATGCAACCACATATGACACCGTGAAGTTAAAGCAAGCACCTGGGATGGTGGTTCATTGCGAGCGAGGTCAACAACTCTATAGCTACGTTTACCGTCTCCATCTGCTGACACTACACCCTTTATAGCGCTGTAACGTGTCTTGCCTACCCGCATACGAAGCTGGAGCGACTTCTCTCTTTTCTTTTTGGCTTCTCTCATGGTAGCAGAGTCTGAAATACCCTTGCATAAAACACAATAGTTAGAGTAAGGGTGAAGTGTGTGCAGAACAAGTGCACTGTAAAAGTAGCAGATAGCAGGTGGCTGAAAAATAAATGACAGGAGACATATGATATCTCTACAACATTGCATGGCAAACAAAATTAGATTCTACTCCGTATGATTTTGTAATATATGAGCACAGGAAATGCAGGTACTCCTCCAGCACACCACCACATGTGGTCATATCTAAGATAACAGTCGACTGAAAATAAATAGGTTAGTCGATTTTTTTAATGAACCGTCCGATCTATAAGGAACGGGCAGATGGCCTTCGTCTACCTCCCGCCAGTCACTGTTGACGATCTTTCTCGAACCGCCGGCGACCACCGGCCTAGACCCCTGCCTCCACCGCCCCGCCCTCCCAACGACCTCACACCACCGCCATGCTTGGCAGCGCCCCCAGGCCATCCCTTTAATCCCGACCGACCTCCAGACCGGGCGCCAGTAGCTCTAGGCCACACACGTCCCTAAGATAAACACCAAGGCGCTTCTTCCTCGGCATAATAGGCATACTAGCGCCTGTTACGCCGGGGAATGCTTTCGTTAGTTGGGAATCAACTAGCCAGAAATTGAAATTCAGGGGGGCGACAGACCTCTAGCTAAGGTGAAATAGTATATGAGGAGAAACCTTGTGCATCACGAGTTACTAGGAACATCTAGTATCAAGAAGAAGCGGTCAACTAGTGTCTTCTGTGGGATGAATACTGTGCAAGTAGAGACGTAAGATTTGCACAAATAAGGGAAGAGGAGTACCTTTTTCGGTTGCCGGTGTGGTCACCTCCACATGTCGCGCTGATCTTCTTCTTTTTACCGAGGAAACCGATGTTCTGGAGGGTGCAGGCTTGGGCGAACCCATGGCCAAATTGTTGACTGTGTTGTCGTGGTCGTATGTCGGCGAAGGGGAAGCAGATTCGAGGCGGCGAAGGACGGCGTAGTAGGAACAACTCTAGTGCGGTGGAGGGTGGCGAAGTTGGAGCGGCAGCGGTGAGGCGCAGGATGGCGTGGTTGATCTGGCTCGGGTATGGACGGCTCGGCCTCGACTTCAACTACTAGCCGTGGAGGGCGTTGCGGTTGAGGTTGCGGTGGACGATGATGTCGGGGTATCGGCTCCGGCGTGATGGAGGAGGGCGGCGGTTGATGGGTGGGATGGGGTGGCGGACGGAGGACGCCGAGGTTTCGCGGCTGGTGGAAAGGTAGTTTTGGCGCCCACGGAGTACGAATGGGGAATCAGACGGGTGGGGGGGGAACCATGTTTCGGTCTGGGACGCGCTTGTTTTTGGCTTTTTTGAACAGAAGATGGGACGCGTTTGTTTGAAATTTGGGGAAAGTACAAACTTTGCCCCCTCTTAAATTTCAGACCTACTGCGGGTCGGGGTAGGATGGTAATCCCAGGTGTCCCAAATAGTGGGCGGGAGCGATTTCGGCCGCGCGCATGTGTGCTTAGGCGGCCATTGTGTATGAATGTTTTTCGGATGCGGTTGTGTGGCGTCTAGATGAAGCTACAAGCCTACCCCGGTTTAGACCTTTGGACGTCGGGCCGGTAGACTTCACGGGTCAGAGTTATTAGAAAAGTAATTTCCTTGTACTACCAAACATTGGTCTCACGCGGTTTCGGGCGAGTAGAGGCTCTTTTGGCGCTTCGTTCGAAATTTTGAAACACAAGCATTCACGTTTAGAGTACTCTTGAACTATGAGGATTGACCTAAATAGACAACTTTATATTTGACCTTGTATGTTTGAAAACCTCATTAAATTATCCGCTTCTTTTTGAAATTTTGACACTTGAAAATCCTATAACTACGATTATTTTGGAATGGAGGAGCTAAATTTGAATCTATTTTGTACATGACTACATATGCTATTATGTACAAAACCAGAGCAAAGATTGGTGCCCCATAATTTAGGTATGGTTTACAAATGCCATGATATCAAATTCAAATAATTGAATGGACTTCATGTTGAATTTGATTTTTTAAACCACCTTAAGTTGAATTCAAATGTATGCTAGTTCATAGGTAGCTATTTATAATGTCCATTGTGTAACTTTTGTATGTATAATGTGCTTTACACACACAACATGAACTATACTCACATTTATATTCGATTGCTAAAGCGATGCATTGTCTGGAGTTCAAAATACTAACTATGTGGATCAATTGTGTCGAATAATAACATAGACATGCTCAAATTCGATAGAATCTAGATGTCTGATGGATCAATGACCGCTCCTTACGCGAATTGCAAATATCATAATCCCATCCTAATATTTGGATACAATTTATATCTTTAATCAATGTGTAGAGCAGTCTTTTACGTGTAGTTTCACTCTCCATCGGTGGTCTCTCACACATGCTCACACACTCTCTCCCGAGGTGTCTTTCTCGCACACATGCTCTAGATATAACCCTCCCTCCCTCTCGTAACCATTTACAACTGTTTCCACTAACCTTTATCACAAGCACTCTTCCTCTCGCAAACATACACACGCACAATCCTCATCGACCCTTTCTATATACATGGACCTGCCTACGTGTCTCATGTACGCACATTATGTTTATGCCTGTCTCTCATGCATTGTCTCACACCTCTCTTCCTAATCGATGAGTATGATTCTAGCAGAGCATTCTGTAGGATGCCCCTTAAAGTTAGGTCAGATGAATAGTAATATCAGAGATAAAAGGGGTTACCTTAGTCCAAGAACCTAGGGTTACAAATCCTAGCCGGCTTTGTCAGTAGACACAGAGTCCTTCACAATTCTGCTATCTTTGTCTTGTACGACTAGTCATCCATGGGTCTTCCTAAATGCGTCATGGGCCGACCAGTGTAGCGTAGGACGGAACCAAACGAAGGGCCTCACCTCGACCCACCGGACCTCACGCGGTGACACACCCTCTGCCCCCACGTCTCATTATCTTCTCACACCCACACATACCAACACAAACACCACACACACAGAAAATTTCTCCTGGTGCCTCTATTCCCTCCCCCTTGCATATACACACTCAAGGGAATGGAATCTCTTGTCGTGACATCATATTATTCTCTCTCTCTCTCTAGACCACTCTCATTTCTCGTGCTATCTCTCCCACGCTCCCCGTCGGCCGCTCTATCCATGCCTCTCTCGAATACGTAATACACACACATACCTCTCTACACTACAAAAAATACACTTCCATGATGATGTGTGTTTGTCACAGTAGGTCGCTTTTTTTGCCATGCATGTACATCCATGACAAATTTATGACCGAATCAAGATAGTCATACCTGTGCTGTCGGAGAAGTGTTCCATGACATTACCAAAATTATCATCACGGAAGTGTCCACTTCCATGATGATAAATCGCGCGTCACAGAAGTGCTTTCGTCAAGGGTGACCGACACGTGGCATCCACCGTAACGGAACGCCGTTAAGCTATCGGGTCCGGTTTTGGATCCAATAACCCGTTAACAGCCCTGACCAATGGGGATTTTCCACGTGTAAAATCATCATTGGCTGGAGGAAACACGTGTCGGCTCATCGTTGGGACAGATGTCAACAACTCATTGGACGGAAGGCGCCTATGATACGTCGACACGTGGCATGGCCCAACAGAGGCCCATTCCTGTGAAAAGGCCGGCCCGTTTGACTTGGTCAAAAGGTGGCGGGCCGGCCCATGGAAAGCCTGTTAACGGCCTGTTCGCATATAGCCCATTTACAGCCCGCTAACCCAAGGCCCGTTACGCCCTATCCGAATTAGGCCCAGTAGCGTCATTTCGCTTCTGGCCCACGTATGGCCCATGACGTCTTTCGGCCCATATAAGGCCCTATGTAACTGTTGGCCTATTAACGGCCCGTGGTGAAACTGGCCCGTAATGAACAGTGTATCACTTTACACCCATTAACGGCCCGTGGTGAAACTGGCCTGTAATGAACAGTGTATCACTTTATACCCATTAACGGCATGTTATTCCTTTGGGCCGTTTCTAGCCCATGTTATCTTTCGGCCTTCTCAGAGCCCATTTATTCTTGGGCTCATTTCCAGCATTTGTTTACTTACGGCCCGTTACTGTCATTTTCTGCTTGTGGGCCAAATTCAGCCCGTGGTTACAGTCGGCCCGTTTGTGGTCCGTTAATACGTTGGGCCGTTTTCATAGCGTCATCAAATACGGCCTATTAACGATGGCCCGTTACGGTCGGCCCATGAACGGACGATTCCAACTCTAGCCCGTTTACGACCATAATGCGGCCTGTTATTGGCCCATGTTTGGCCAATCGATCATACGTCCCATATAAGGCCCATTGATGATACGACCCATAGAAGGCCCATTGTTTCTACGGCCCATAGAAGGCCTACTATTTCTACGGCCCGTAGAAGTGTCCAATTTCTACGTCAGTGTCACTATAGTAAATATTAGCCCATGGTTATTGTGGCCTAGTTTTAAAAAATAGGTTATTGCAGCCACTAGTTAACCGCGGAAAAAGAACTGCAATGACTACAAGCAAACAAATAGACAAGACAACAAGGAAATAAATAAGCAAGCAACTAACGCTAGGCTATCACGGCTATTACACATATTACATCCACTGGGCATCAAAGTTCGCCACCAGTGCAAATATAGGGAACAAAGCAGCATATCATATACACTGGAGGTCAAAATTGGACACCAGTGCAAATAAATGCGGTAGCAAAACAAGAGCATAACTGAAACAACTTCAGAAGATCTCAAGAAATGTTATCCTGGGTATCCACCATGCTGGCAATAAGCTTAGCAAGCTGATTAGCTTTGTCTTGTTTGGTGCTAAAATCCTCCAACACTTGCTGTTGCACCAGAAAGTATGCATCTGAATGCTCCAGGGACTTCCACAGTCCTTCCGCTTCTTGTCGCAGCACAGCTGATCGATGTCTTTCAGCTTGTAGTTGAGACTCAAGAAACCGAACTGATTCAGACAGTGAGTTTGAATAGCTTGTGCAAGCGGTAGTGGCCAGTAACTCCAACACTAAACCAAGACAGGATGTGTCACAATCCTGAACCTTATCTGCATTACTTCCTTTACCGTTGCTTAATAAGGCACTCTTCCCAATATTCTGTCAGCATTCTAAAAGAAGAAACAAGCAGACACATAACAAGTTTAGCATGTACTAGTATATGAAACTCATTTTTGTGAACTAGTTCATCAGTAAGGTGGACAAGATTAAACTACCAAGTATTCTATTGCCAAGTACTAGTACATAATAAAAGCATCAAACAAACATATATCTATGTCCTATGGTAGCAATGGAATCTTAAATTAGAACAGTTGTTCTTCAGGTTTAGGCACTTGTTCTAGATGAACAGAGTACAGTAAGACGCAAGAATATAATACTTAAAAATAGAAAATGAGCTCATAGACCTTACCACATTCTTGGTTCGGGACCAATACAGAACAAGGCGTTCCCAGTCATCGTCCAGTAAATGTGTCTCAGGAGAACGTAAGGGAATTTGATGAGTTTCTTTGCCGGTGAAGTACGTTTTCTTCAGGTAATTCCGATACTGCCACCAAGCATTCTTGAAGATAGCAGAGGTATTAGCAGAGGTTACCTCATCCTGAGTTTCCAAATCGGTCCTTCTCTATAGAGAAAAATGGGAAAATTTGTTGTATTATAACCATCATGGAGGTAGGATGTATGGGACGAAGCAAAGTAATTGCCATGAATAACATTACTTACACATAACTCCTGGACAAACACTTGCAACTGGAATTTTCCTCCATCTTCAGTATAATATTTCCAAGATGGGAAGATACGCACATATGATTTAACAACATCAAATGCGATAGATGCTAAACTACGACTAGCTGGTTGTGCTTCCTCCACAGGAATAGGCGTACTAACTGGTGGAGTTGGGGTTCGCCGTGATAGTACTGGCCCTATGGGCACTGGAGCTTCCTTACTAACTGCTCTTGTTTGGAAGCTCTGTGGTGGAGATGGTGCCGTGTCAACAGGAACTGGGTTACTATCGGCTGGGGTTGGGGTTAGATTGGGTGAAGCTGGTTCTCTGTCCATCGTAGTAGGGGTACAATCTGCAAGAGTTTGGGTTATGTGTGGTAGGGCTGGTTCTTGTGCATGTACAACCGGAGTGCTATCTCCACCAAGAGGTAGCACTGTTTTATTTGAAGACCGTGTTTTTAGTCCGCTAGATACTGGCATCACCCGCTCCAATTCAAATGGCTGATAAACAGGAAACATAGTTGAATGTATAGATATTGTATGAGAGACAGATGCAATAGATAGTGTGGAAAAAAGAGGGCATGAAATAGTTGACATGTATATTGTTTAACTAAAACAGATAGCATGACATAATTTCACATATATGATGTCTATCTAAACTGGATAGCATAGCATAACATAATTCAAAGATATGATGAATAACTAAACATGATCACATGACATAATTCACCTACATGTTATCTAAGTAATCAGGATCACATCATTTAATTCACATATGTGATTTATATGCTAAACAGAGGGCATTCGATATGATGTCTGAACTAAGAACATGGTGTTGAATATTGTGTATATGATGTCTAAACTATGCAATGCAAGACACTGTATGCATGATATGAGCAGTATAACTGTGCCAAGTTAGAGCATACACCTCAGTGGGGGAATAGGACTGGTCATCTGTCTCTGAATCCATCTCTGAGGAGCTATCGGGACCCAACAAGAGATCTGCTTCGACAGGTAGAACTGTCTGCTCTGAAGGCCTTGTTTTCACTCCAGATTTTTCCATCTCCCACCCAAAATGGTTGATTCACAGGAAGAGTAGTTTAATGTACAAACATTGTCGACAAATGGAAATATAATGAAGAAAAGGATGGGCAAGATATCATTCAATTATATGATGTCTGGTTAAACAGGATGGCATTGCACATTTCACATATATTACGGCTGGCTAAAAGACATGAGACTGCATAATTCCCATATATGATATAGAAACTAAACAGGTGGCGTTACAGAACATGTCTAAACTAAGTATATGACATATATGATGTTAAAAGTAGGCACTGCAAGGCAACATATGCATGATATGACTAACATCATCATGCCAAGGTAGAGAAAACACCTTGGGGGGTAAATAGGAGTGGTCAGCGGCGTCTGAATCCGCCTCAGAACAGATATATTCCTCTGGATTACAATCTGGAGAGGGGTGGGGAGGGTTTGCCATTGAACCCACCATGGAGCGATGTCTGCATGACATTGTATTGCTGCGCAAAACTCTTCTATTTTTCTCTACATGTTCAGCATGACTGTGTACAATATCTGACATGCATACGAAAAAAATATGGTGAGATTATGTAAGGAGAGCATGCACAAATTTAGAGTGATGGTAACAACCAGTGGATCGATGTTTTTCCATTGAACCAAAATAGCCCTAATGGATCGACATGAATGTATAGTAATAAGTGATGCAACAAGTGTACAACCTCTTTGCCGTAGCCGTGTCGACCTCAGCATCATTGGGTTGGTCGCTGAAGCAGTTGAGGCAGAGGTGGCTGTCGGAGGAGTGGAGGAAGATCTGAGGAATCTGTAGACGGTGCCCAGGGCACTGCTCTGTTGTGACGGATCGTTGTGTCATTGGAGCAGCTCCGGTGAGCCGTAAGACGTCAAGGCTGAAGCAGCACAAGACAGACATCATCAATCTCAAGTGGGATTCTAATAGCATCTCCAATAGATGATGTAAAATGGATGTAAAATTAACATCACCAAAAACCACCTGATTACAACAGATGAGGTAAAAACTGTTGACTCTAAACTTAACTGTCGAAACTAAAATTTACTATGGAATCTGAATGCTACTGTCGAAACTGAACGCAATGGTAGCAGAGAGGCACTTGACATGTAGTTTAGGGAGGGCCTGCAGTTCATCTTCAACCTACACCCTCCTGAGCCGCCAGCCACCAGCGGCCGAACCGCCGGCCCCAGCGCCACCTCGCCGCCCCGAAACAACTCGCGACCGCCGCCTCGGCTAGCCCTCTAGGCCCCCCGCCCCCACCCTGAACCCTAAGATAGATAGTGGGGTACCTCTCCGGCGAGCCCCCAACCCCTGAAAATCGACTGACCCAAAAGTCGATTCAGTCGACTGAAGTGTGGCTTAATCGGAGTAGAGCAGCAGCAGCAGCTGGGCGAGCGAGCGATCGAGCAAGAGCTGGAGCAGCAGCAGCAGATCCGGCTGGTATGGCCGCCGCCACCGAAGGGGCCTCACACTGGGGGAGAGCCGCCGTGGAGATGTCACCCGCGGCGCCGGCTTCAAGGTAGCCGCTCCATGGGGGTGCGGGATGGAGCACCGTCGGCGCCGGGAGGTCGAGTTAAGGAGAAGGTGCGATGCGATGAGTGTACAACCCCTTTGGTGGCGCCGAGTAGGCCTCGTCTTCGTCCGAGGAGTCGGTGAGGATGCTGCGGTTCCGGTGGAGTAGGTTAAGGCGGCGCTATGGGGATGGAGCAGCCGCGATAGACGAGGCGATCGTCGGAGCAGCTCCTTGGAGGTGGAGGACGGGGCGGCTGAACCAGCAGGACGATGAGATGGACGATGGATCCTCATCCGGGGAGGTGGACGAGGGACGTCAAGCTGTTGCACTGGATGACGTCGTCGGGGAAGAGGCTCCGGCTGGACAGCGGTGACGTGGCAGACAGAGGAGGGTGGGGTTTTGCGGCTGGAGCGGAGAGGTTATGGCGGCCTGGGATTTCGAATGGCGAAAAGGGGGTGATGGGAGGAGATGAAGCATGACTTAGGAACACGCTTGTCCAAAATGTAGGGTGTGTTACAAAAATACCCCCCACCGATTTGAACTAGCGGCCCTTTTGGCTCGGGGTTAGAAGGGGGATTTCGCGTGTCGGGATTTGATAGCTGGAGGGAGTTTTCACGCGCGTTGTAATTTCGGGATAGCAAGGCGCGGTTGTGAAGGCGCGAGTTTTGGGAGCACGATATCTGAATTTTCGGGATATAACAAGACGCGTGTTGAATTTAGGGACAAGCCTAACATGTAGTAATATAGTACTTGTACGTACCAAATCAATTCACACTTCCCTCAATCAAAAAGAAAACGAAAAAAATAAAACTATTCACACCACACAAAGAGAGAGTCTTGCCCGTTTTACTATACAAATGCTATTCAAAGCTACTCCCTCCTTCCATCTATATAGGGCCTAATGCGTTTTCGATGCTAACTTTGACCAAATATTAGAGCAATGATATATGACATGCAACTTACACAAAGCACACCGTTAAATTCATCTGTGAAAGGTTCTTTCAATGATATAATTTTCACATTGTGCATGTCATGTACTATTAATCTTGTCAATAGTCAAAGGTGGTCTTAAAAATCTCATTACGCCCTATATAGATGGAAGGAGGGAGTATGAATCCATGTTATGTCCGATTAAATTTTTTCGCTTGCTGTATAATGCATGTAACCTACTCATACCAACATTTTAGTGCATTCCAAATGTCTATACTACCGCTACAATTCGAACTAAATTTGAATTTGTTTCTATATTTCAATAAGAATCTACAATCATGATTGTTGCCAACTTCAACCATCATAGTTTCCTTGCTATCCGCCAGATATAAATCAGACGGCCTATAATGCAGGATGGCAGGCACACCATCATCAACAACTCCATTTTTTTATAAGAGTAGAGATAAAACATATTAAATGTAGTATACCATGTTCATAACCACACCATGTGTATCACCGTTATATATATTCACACATCCGTCGGTTTGAAACACTATGATAAATTCTTCAAATATCCGAATTTGCTTTTTATAATGAAGTATATATGATCTCTATTCGTATTTTACACCCACACAACCCTATTAACTTTGTAGCTAGCGCTAACTTTCTCTTGTGCATGCACACGCCCGCATCCCTCTCACCCTCCCTCAGCATTCTTAGCTCCATCGTGCAAATTCGTCTTTTCACTTTAGGTCGTTCACCCATGGTGTGTGTAGGCCCCTAGCTCCTTCTTTACGGCACACACCAATCGATATGCCTTTCTAGCCAGGTGTGCCTAGCACAAACACAAGCTTCCCCTCTTCTCTTGTCACCGTCCATGCCTCACTCCCACCACTCTTTTCATCGTTCTCGTACTCGCACACTCCTCCCCCTCGATATAGTATGCCTCTCGTACCACCTCCTACATGCATCCCTCTCTCTCTATCCTTCTCCTTGTGCCTCATTTGCTTCTAACACACACATGCATGTATACCGATCGATCTCCCAACATATACCTAGATCGACTTTAACTACCCCCCATCGATCGACGTACCTCACAAGTTATGTCTCTCCTTTATCTTACAAAGGGCGATTGATCTTCCTATGTAGTTACGTCTGCTTACCACAGCCACATCGCCCCCCCTCATCATTCGTGCATGCCTCCTGACCCGTCTCTCACACGCACGTGCACAGACAACAAGCAGCCATCTCCTCTCTTATTGATATTGCGAGCGTGCCCTCCGTTTGTCTAGCAAGCCTATCCCACCATTTGTTAGAAGCAACTCCACTACCACCCCCTCCAACACTCTAGCTCTGTCTCTCTCCCAACCTTATTCATCTCCTGCACATATGCATGGATGTCGATCGATCTCCCTTAATACATGAGGCAGATCGATCTCCTTAATACATGAGGTAGGCCTCTCTCCTCCTCCACACATATACCAGCCATTGTACCTCTATAGTTAATTGGGCCTCCCTCTTCCCCCACCACACACCGATAGTCGAGCGCTCCAGGTAGGTATCCATGCCACAGAGACAAACTGCACATGTCCCATCTCACGTTCCAGTAGGCCAGCCACTCTATATCTTTGACGTGCGCACACACAAATTCAATGGCACTCTTTATCGATCGCGCGCGCACACACACACATCATCCCTCTCTTTGATTCTATGGACACATCAAGCCGATGATACCTCCACTCTCTTCTCGTGGATCACCCCCTCTATATATATGTTATATCCAGGACTCTATTTCACACACATTGCATATGTTAAATATTT